>NC_057809.1:501169653-501238493 GCF_018294505.1 Triticum aestivum
GGGAAGGGGGCCGGCTCCCCCTTTCCTTCCTCCTTCCTTCCTCTTCCTTCCCTCTCCCTCTCCAAATAGGAAAAGGAGGAGTCCTACTCCCGGTGGGAGTAGGACTCCCCCCTTGGGCGTGCCTCCTCCACTTGGCCGGCCCTCTCCTCCCCCCTTTATACACGAAGGAGAGGGGCACCCCATAGAAACAACAATTGATCTCTTGGATCTTTTAGCCGTGTGCGGTGCCCCTCTCCACAATAGTCCACCTCGATAATATCGTAGCGGTGCTTAGACGAAGCCCTGCGACGGTAGAACATCAACAGCGTCACCACACCGTTGTGCTGACGGAACTATCCCTCAAAGCTCGGCTAGATCGGAGTTCGAGGGACGTCATCGAGTTGAACGTGTGCAGAACTCGGAGGTGCCGTGCGTTCGGTACTTGATCGGTCGGTGTTGGGGAACATAGTAATTTCAAAAAAAATCCTACGCACACGCAAGATCATGGTGATGCATAGCAACAAGAGGGGAGAGAGTAATCTACGTACCCTCGTAGACTGACAGCGGAAGCGTTATGACAACGCGGTTGATGTAGTCGTACGTCTTCACGGCCTGACCGATCAAGCACTGAAACTACGGTACCTCCGAGTTCTAGCACACGTTCAGCTCGATGACGATCCCCGGACTCCGATCCAGCAAAGTGTCGGGGAAGAGTTCCGTCAGCACGACGGCGTGGTGACAATCTTGATGTTCTACTGTCGCAGGGCTTCGCCTAAGCACTACTACAATATTATCGAGGACTATGGTGGAGGGGGGCACCGCACACGGCTAAGAGAACGATCTTGAAGATCAACTTGTGTGTATAGAGGTGCCCCCCTGCCCCCGTATATAAAGGAGCAAGGGGGGGTGCGGCCGGCCCTAGGAGGAGGCACGCTGGAGGAGTCCTACTCCTACCGGGAGTAGGACTCCCCCCCTTTCCCTAGTTGGATTAGGACTTGGGGGGAAGGAGGAGAGGGAAGAAAGGAAAGGGGGGGCGCCGCCCCCCCCCTCCTTGTCCAATTCGGACTTGGGGGGAAAGGGGCACGTGGCAGCCCCTAGGCCTCCTCTCCTCTTCCTCCACTAGGCCCATTAGATTACTGGGGGGTTCCGGTAACCTCCCGGTACTCCGGTAAAATGCCGATTTCACCCGGAACACTTCCGATGTCCAAACATAGGCTTCCAATATATCAATCTTTATGCCTCGACCATTTCGAGACTCCTCATCATGTCTGTGATCATATCCGGGAATTCGAACAAACTTCGGTACATCAAAATATATAAACTCATAATGAAAAAGTCATCGTAACGTTAAGCGTGCGGACCCTATGGGTTCGAGAACAATGTAGACATGACCGAGACACGTCTCCGGTCAATAACCAATAGCGGAACCTGGATGCTCATATTAGTTCCTACATATTCTACGAAGATCTTTATCGGTCAGACCGCATAACAACATACGATGTTCCCTTTGTCATCGGTTTGTTACTTGCCCGAGATTCGATCGTCTGTATCTCAATACCTAGTTCAATCTCGTTACCGGCAAGTCTCCTTACTCGTTTCGTAATACATCATCTCGCAACTAACTCATTAGTTGCAAGGCTTGCAAGGCTTATGTGATGTGCATTACCGAGAGGGCCCAGAGATACCTCTCCGACAATCGGAGTGACAAATCCTAATCTCGAAATACGCCAATCCAACATGTATCTTTGGAGACACCGGTAGAGCTCCTTTATAATCACCCAGTTACGTTGTGACGTTTGGTAGCACACAAAGTGTTCCTCCGGCAAACGGGAGTTGCATAATCTCATAGTCATAGGAACATGTATAAGTCATGAAGAAAGATATAGCAACATACTAAACGATCGGGTGCTAAGCTAATGGAATGGGTCATGTCAATCACATCATTCTCCTAATGATGTGATCCCGTTTAATCAAATGACAACACATGTCTATGGTTAGGAAACATAACCATCTTTGATTAACAAGCTAGTCAAGTAGAGGCACACTAGTGATGTTTAGTTTGTCTATGTATTCACATAAGTATTATGTTTCTGGATAATACAATTCTAGCATGAATAATAAACATTTATCATGATATAAGGAAATAAATAATAACTTTATTATTGCCTCTAGGGCATATTTCCTTCAGTCTCCCACTTGTACTAGAGTCAATAATCTAGATTACACAGTAATGATTCTAACACTCATGGAGCCTTGGTGCTGATCATGTTTTGCTCGTGGAAGAGGCTTAGTCAACGGGTCTGCAACATTCAGATCCGTATGTATCTTGCAAATCTCTATGTCTCCCACCTGGACTTGATCCCGGATGGAGTTGAAGCGTCTCTTGATGTGCTTGTTCTCTTGTGAAATCTGGATTCCTTTGCCAAAGCAATTGCACCAGTATCATCACAAAAGATTTTCATTAGAACCGATGCACTAGGTATGACACCTAAATCGGATATGAACTCCTTCATCCAGACTCCTTCATTTGCTGCTTCCGAAGCAGCTATGTACTCCGCTTCACATGTAGATCCCGCTATGACGCTTTGTTTAGAACTGCACCAACTGTCAGCTCCTCCGTTTAATAAAAACACATATCCGGTTTGCGATTTAGAATCGTCCGGATCAGTGTCAAAGCTTGCATCGACGTAACCATTTACGACGAGCTCTTTGTCACCTCCATAAAGGAGAAACATATCCTTTGTCCTTTTCAGGTATTTCAGGATGTTCTTGACCGCTGTCCAGTGATCCACTCATGGATTACTTTGGTACCTCCCTGCTAAACTAATAGCAAGGCACACATCAGGTCTAGTACACAGCATTGCATACATGATAGAGCCTATGGCTGAAGCATAGGGAACATCTTTCATTTTCTCTCTATCTTCTGAAGTGGTCGGGCATTGAGTCTTACTCAACTTCACACCTTGTAACATAGGCAAGAACCCTTTCTTTGCTTTATCAATTTTGAACTTCTTCAATACTTTGTCAAGATATGTGCTTTGTGAAAGTCCAATTAAGCGTCCCGATCTATCTCTATAGATCTTGATGCCCAATATATAAGCAGCTTCACCGAGGTCCTTCATTGAAAAACTCTTATTCAAATATCCTTTTATGCTATCTAGAAATTCCATACCATTTCCAATCAACAATATGTCATCCACATATAATATCAGAAATGCTACAGAGCTCCCACTCACTTTCTTGTAAATACAAGCTTCTCCAAAAGTCTGTATAAAACCATATGCTTTGATCACACTATCAAAATGTTTATTCCAACTCCGAGAGGCTTGCACCAGTCCATAAATGGATCGCTGGAGCTTGCACACTTTTTTAGCTCCCTTTGGATCGACAAAACCTTCCGGTTGCATCATATACAACTCTTCTTCCAGAAATCCATTCAGGAATGCAGTTTTGACATCCATTTGCCAAATTTCATAATCATAAAATGCGGCAATTGCTAACATGATTCAGACAGACTTAAACATCGCTACGGGTGAGAAGGTCTCATCGTAGTCAATCCCTTGAACTTGTCGAAAACCTTTTGCAACAAGTCGAGCTTTTTAGACGGTAACATTACCGTCAGTGTCAGTCTTCTTCTTGAAGATCCATTTATTCTCAATTGCTTGCCGATCTTCGGGCAAGTCAACCAAAGTCCACACTTTGTTCTCATACATGGATCCCATCTCAGAGTTCATGGCTTCAAGCCATTTTGCGGAATCTGGGCTCGCCATCGCTTCTCCATAGTTCGTAGGTTCATCATGATCTAGTAGCATGACTTCCAGAACAGGATTACCGTACCACTCTGGTGCGGATCTTACTTTGGTTGATCTACGAGGTTCAGTAGTATCTTGTTCTGAAGTTTCATGATCATCATCATTATCTTCCTCACTAATTGGTGTAGGTGTCACAGAAACCGGTTTCTGTGATGTACTACTCTCCAATAAGGGAGCAGGTACAGTTACCTCATCAAGTTCTACTTTCCTCCCACTCAGTTCTTTCGAGAGAAACTCCTTCTCTAGAAAGTTTCCGAATTTAGCAACAAAAGTCTTGCCTTCGGATCTGTGATAGAAGGTGTATCCAATAGTTTCCTTTGGATATCCTATGAAGACACATTTCTCCGATTTGGGTTTGAGCTTATCAGGTTGAAGCTTTTTCACATAAGCATCGCAGCCCCAAACTTTCAGAAAACAACTTTGGTTTCTTGCCAAACCACAGTTCATAAGGCGTCGTCTCAACGGATTTTGATGGTGCCCTATTTAACGTGAATGCGGCCGTCTCTAAAGCATAACCCCAAAATGATAACGGTAAATCAGTAAGAGAAATCATAGATCGCACCATATCTAGTAAAGTACGATTACGACGTTCGGACACACCATTACGCTGTGGTGTTCCGGGCGGCGTGAGTTGTGAAACTATTCCGCATTGTTTCAAATGTACACCAAACTCGTAACTCAAATATTCTCCTCCACGATCAGATCGTAGGAATTTTATTTTCTTGTTACGATGATTTTCAACTTCACTCTGAAATTCTTTGAACTTTTCAAATGTTTCAGACTTATGTTTCATTAAGTAGATATACCCATATCTGCTTAAGTCATCTGTGAAGGTGAGAAAATAACGATATCCTCCACGAGCCTCAACATTCATCGGACCACATACATCTGTATGTATGGTTTCCAACAAATCTGTTGCTCTCTCCATAGTACCGGAGAACGGTGTTTTGGTCATCTTGCCCATAAGGCACGGTTCGCAAGTACCAAGTGATTCATAGTCAAGTGGTTCCAAAATTCCATCAGTATGGAGTTTCTTCATGCGCTTTACACCGATATGACCTAAACGGCAGTGCCACAAATAAGTTGCACTATCATTATCAACTTTGCATCTTTTGGCTTCAACATTATGAATATGTGTGTTACTACTATCGAGATTTAATAAGAATAGACCACTCTTCAAGGGTGCATGACCATAAAAGATATTACTCATATAAATAGAACAACCATTATTCTCTAAATTTAAATGAATAACCGTCTCGCATCAAACAAGATCCAGATATAATGTTCATGCTCAACGCTGGCACCAAATAACAATTATTTAGGTCTAATACTAATCCCGAAGGTAGATGTAGAGGTAGTGTGCCGACCGCGATCACATCGACTTTGGAACCATTTCCCACGCGCATCGTCACCTCGTCCTTAGCCAATCTTCGCTTAATCCTTAGTCCCTGTTTCGATTTGCAAATATTAGCAACAGAACCAGTATCAAATACCCAGGTTCTATTGCGAGCTCTAGTAAGGTACACATCAATAACATGTATATCACATATACCTTTGTTCACCTTGCCATCCTTCTTATCCGCCAAATACTTGGGGCAGTTCCACTTCCAGTGACCAGTCTGTTTGCAGTAGAAGCACTCAGTCTCAAGCTTAGGTCCGGACTTGGGTTTCTTCTCCTGACAAACAACTTGTTTGCCATTCTTTTTTGAAGTTCCCCTTCTTCTTCCCTTTGCCCTTTTTCTTGAAACTAGTGGTCTTGTTGACCATCAACACTTGATGCTCCTTCTTGATTTCTACCTTCGCAGCTTTCAGCATTGCGAAGAGCTCGGGAATTATCTTATTCATCCCTTGCATATTATAGTTCATCACGAAGCTCTTGTAGCTAGGTGGAAGTGATTGGAGAATTCTGTCAATGACGCAATCATCTGGAAGATTAACTCCCAATTGAATCAGGTGATTATTATACCCAGACATTTTGGGTATATGCTCACTGACAGAATTGTTCTCCTCCATCTTGCAGCTATAGAACTTATTGGAGACTTCATATCTCTCAATCCGGGCATTTGCTTGAAATATTAACTTCAACTCCTAGAACATCTCATATGCTCCATGACGTTCAAAACGTCGTTGAAGTCCCGATTCTAAGCCGTAAAGCATGGCACACTGAACTATCGAGTAGTCATCAGCTTTGCTCTGCCAGACGTTCATAATATCTGGTGTTGCTCCAGCAATAGGCCTGGCAACCAGCGGTGCTTCCAGGACGTAATTCTTCTATGCAGCAATGAGGATAATCCTCAAGTTACGGACCCAGTCCGTGTAATTGCTACCATCATCTTTCAACTTTGCTTTCTCAAGGAACGCATTAAAATTCAACGGAACAATAGCACGGGCCATCTATCTACAATCAAACATAAACAAGCAAGATACTATCAGGTACTAAGTTCATGATAAATTTAAGTTCAATTAATCATATTACTAAAGAACTCCCACTTAGATAGACATCCCTCTAATCTTCTAAGTGATTACGTGATCCAAATCAACTAAACCATGTCCGATCATCACGTGAGATGGAGTAGTTTCATTGGTGAACATCACTATGTTGATCATATCTACTATATGATTCATGCTCGACCTTTCGGTCTCCGTGTTCCGAGGCCATATTTGTATATGCTTGGCTCGTCAAGTATAACCTGAGTATTCCGCGTGTGCAACTGTTTTGCACCCGTTGTATTTGAACGTAGAGCCTATCACAGCCGATCATCATGTGGTGTCTCAGCACGAAGAACTTTCGCAACAGTGCATACTCAGGGAGAACACTTCTTGATAATTAGTGAGAGATCATCTTAAAATGCTGCCGTCAATCAAAGCAAGATAAGATGCATAAAAGATAAACATCACATGCAATCAATATAAGTGATATGATATGGCCATCATCATCTTGTGCTTGTGATCTCCATCTTCGAAGCATCGTCATGATCACCATCGTCACCGGCGCGACACCTTGATCACCATCGTAGCATCGTTGTCGTCTCGCCAATCTTATGCTTCCACGACTATCGCTACCGCTTAGTGATAAAGTAAAGCATTACAGCGCAATTGCATTGCATACAATAAAGCGAAAACCATATGGCTCCTGCCAGTTGCCGACTACTCGGTTACAAAACATGATCATCTCATACAATAAAATTTAGCATCATGTCTTGACCATATCACATCACAACATGCCCTGCAAAAACAAGTTAGACGTCCTCTACTTTGTTGTTGCAAGTTTTACGTGGCTGCTACGGGCTTAAGCAAGAATCAATCTTACCTACGCATCAAAACCACAACGATAGTTCATCAAGTTGGTGCTGTTTTAACCTTCGCAAGGACCGGGCGTAGCCACACTTGGTTCAACTAAAGTTGGAGAAACTGACACCCGCCAGCCACCTGTGTGCAAAGCACGTCGGTAGAACCAGTCTCACGTAAGCATACGCGTAATGTCGGTCTGGGCCGCTTCATCCAACAATACCGCTGAACCAAAGTATGACATGCTAGTAAGCAGTATGACTTATATCGCCCACAACTCACTTGTGTTCTACTTGTGCATATAACATCAACACATAAAACCTAGGCTCGGATGCCACTGTTGGGGAATGTAGTAATTTCAAAAAAAATCCTACGCACACGCAAGATCATGGTGATGCATAGCAACGAGAGAGGAGCGTGTAATCTATGTACCCTCGTAGACCGACAGCAGAAGCGTTATGACAACGCGGTTGATGTAGTCGTACGTCTTCACGGCCCGACCGATCAAGCACCGAAACTACGGTACCTCCGAGTTCTAGCACACGTTCAGCTCGATGACGATCCCCAGACTCCGATCCAGCAAAGTGTCAGGGAAGAGTTCCATCAGCACGACAGCGTGGTGACGATCTTGATGTTCTACTGTCGCAGGGCTTCGCCTAAGCACTACTACAATATTATCAAGGACTATGGTGGAGGGGGGCACCGCACACGGCTAAGAGAACGATCTTGAAGATCAACTTGTGTGTATAGAGGTGCCACCCTGCCCCCGTATATAAAGGAGCAAGGGGGGTGCGGCCGGCCCTAGGAGGAGGCGCGCCGGAGGAGTCCTACTCCTACCGGGAGTAGGACTCCCCCCTTTGCCTAGTTGCATTAGGACTTGGGGGGAAGGAGGAGAGGGAAGAAAGGAAAGGGGGGGCCCTCCTTGTCCAATTTGGACTTGGGGGGAAAGGGGCACGCGGCAGCCCCTAGGCCTCCTCTCCTCTTCCTCCACTAGGCCCATTAGGTTACCGGGGGTTCCGGTAACCTCCCGGTACTCCGGTAAAATGTCGATTTCACCCGGAACACTTCCGATGTCCGAACATAGGCTTCTAATATATCAATCTTTATGTCTCGACCATTTCAAGACTCCTCGTCATGTCCATGATCATATCCAGGACTCCGAACAAACTTTGGTACATCAAAATATATAAACTCATAATGAAAAAGTCATCGTAACGTTAAGCGTGCGGACCCTACGGGTTCGAGAACAATGTAGACATGACCGAGACACGTCTCCGGTCAATAACCAATAGCGGAACCTGGATGCTCATATTGGTTCCTACATATTCTACGAAGATCTTTATCGGCCAGACCGCATAACAACATACGTTGTTCGCTTTGTCATCGGTATGTTATTTGCCCGAGATTCGATCGTCGGTATCTCAATACCTAGTTCAATCTCGTTACCGGCAAGTCTCTTTACTCGTTTAGTAATACATCATCTCGCAACTAACTCATTACTTGCAATGCTTGCAAGGCTTATGTGATGTGCATTACCGAGAGGGCCCAGAGATACCTCTTCGACAATCGGAGTGACAAATCCTAATCTCAAAATACGCCAACCCAACATGTACCTTTGGAGACACTTGTAGAGCTCCTTTATAATCACCCAGTTATGTTGTGACGTTTGGTAGCACACAAAGTGTTCCTCCGGCAAACAGGAGTTGCATAATCTCATAGTCATAGGAACATGTATAAGTCATGAAGAAAGCTATAGCAACATACTAAACGATCGGGTGCTAAGCTAATGGAATGGGTCATGTCAATCACATAATTCTCCTAATGATGTGATCCCGTTTAATCAAATGACAACACATGTCTATGGTTAGGAAACATAACCATCTTCGATTAACGAGCTAGTCAAGTAGAGGCACACTAGTGATGTTTAGTTTGTCTATGTATTCACACAAGTATTATGTTTCCGGATAATACAATTCTAGCATGAATAATAAACATTTATCATGATATAAGGAAATAAATAGTAACTTTATTATTGCCTCTAGGGCATATTTCCTTCAGTCGGATCGTGAAGACGTACGACTACATCAACCGTGTTGTGCTAACGCTTCCGCTTTCATTCTACGAGGGTACGTGGACACACTCTCCCCTCTTGTTGCTATGCATCACCATGATCTTGCGTGTGCGTAGGAAAATTTTGAAATTACTACGTTCTCCAACAGTGGCATCCGAGCTAGGTTTTATGTGTTGATGTTATATGCACAAGTAGAACACAAGTGAGTTGTGGGCGATACAAGTCATACTGCTTACCAGCATATCATACTTTGGTTCGGCAGTATTGTTGGATGAAGCGGCCTGGACCTACATTACGCGTACGCTTACGTGAGACTGGTTCTACCGACGTGTTTTGCACACAGGTGGCTGGCGGGTGTCGGTTTCTCCAACTTTAGTTGAACCGAGTGTGGGTACGCCCGGTCCTTGAGAAGGTTAAAACATCATTAACTTGGCGAACTATCGTTGTGGTTTTGATGCGTAGGTAAGAACGGTTCTTGCTCAGCCCGTAGCAGCCACATAAAACTTGCAACAACAAAGTAGAGGACGTCTAACTTGTTTTTGCAGGGCATGTTGTGATGTGATATGGTCAAGACATGATGCTATATTTTATTGTATGAGATGGTCATGTTTTGTAACCGACTTATCGGCAACTGGCAGGAGCCATATGGTTGTCGCTTTATTGTATGCAATGCAATCGCCCTGTAATTGCTTTACTTTATCACTAAGCGGTAGCGACAGTCGTAGAAGCAATAGTTGGGGAGACGACAACGATGCTACGATGGAGATCAAGGTGTCGTGCCGGTGACAATGGTGATCATGATGGTGCTTCGGAGATGGAGATCACAAGCACAAGATGATGATGGCCATATCATATCACTAATATTGATTGCATGTGGTGTTTATCTTTTATGCATCTTATTTTGCTTTGATTGACAGTAGCATTATAAGATGATCTCTCACTAAATTTCAAGATAAAAAGTGTTCTCCCTGAGTATGCATCGTTGCCAAAGTTCGTCGTGCCCAGACACCACGTGATGATCGGGTGTGATAAGCTCTACGTCCATCTACAACGGTTGCGAGCCAGTTTTGCACACACAGAATACTCAGGTTAAACTTGACGAGCCTAGCATATGCAGATATGGTCTCGGAACACTGAGACCGAAAGGTCGAGCGTGAATCATATAGTAGATATGATCAACATAGTGATGTTCACCATTGAAAACTACTCCATTTCACGTGATGATCGGTTATGGTTTAGATGATTTGGATCACGTGATCACTTTGATGATTAGAGGGATGTCTATCTAAGTGGGAGTTCTTAAGTAATATGATTAATTGAACTTAAATTTATCATGAACTTAGTACCTGATAGTATTTTGCATGTCTATGTTTGTTGTAGATAGATGGCTCGTGTAGTTGTTCCATTGAATTTTAATGCGTTCCTTGAGAAAGCAAAGTTGAAAGATGATGGTAGCAATTACACGGACTGGGTCCGTAACTTGAGGATTATCCTCATTGCTGCACAGAAGAATTACGTCCTGGAAGCACCGCTAGGTGCCAAACCTGCTACAGGAGCAACACCAGATGTTATGAACGTCTGGCAGAGCAAAGCTGATGACTACTCGATAGTTTAGTGTGCCATGCTTTACGGCTTTGAACCGGGACTTCAACGACGTTTTGAACGTCATGGAGCATATGAGATGTTCCAGGAGTGGAAGTTAATATTTCAAGCAAATGCCCGGATTGAGAGATATGAAGTCTCCAATAAGTTCTACAGCTGCGAGATGGAGGAGAATAGTTCTGTCAGTGAGCATATACTCAGAATGTATGGGTATAACAATCACTTGATTCAACTATGAGTTAATCTTCCGGATGATAGCGTCATTGACAGAATTCTTCAATCACTGCCACCAAGCTACAAGAGCTTCGTGATGAACTATAATATGCAAGGGATGGATAAGACGATTCCCGAGCTCTTCGCAATGCTAAAGGCTGCCGAGGTAGAAATCAAGAAGGAACATCAAGTGTTGATGGTCAATAAGACCACCAGTTTCAAGAAAAAGGGCAAAGGGAGGAAGAAGGGGAACTTCAAGAAGAATAGCAAACAAGTTGCTGCTCAAGAGAAGAAACCCAAGTTTGGACCTAAGCCTGAGATTGAGTGCTTCTACTGCAAGCAGACTGGTCACTGGAAGCGGAACTGCCCCAAGTATTTGGCGGATAATAAGGATGGCAAGGTGAACAAAGGTATATGTGATATACATGTTATTGATGTGTACCTTACCAGAGCTCGCGGTAGCACCTGGGTATTTGATACTGGTTCTGTTGCTAATATTTGCAACTCAAAACAGGGAATACGGATTAAGCGAACACTGGCTAAGGTCGAGGTGACGATGCGCATGGGAAATGGTTCCAAAGTCGATGTGATCGCTGTCGGCACGCTACCTCTACATCTACCTTCGTGATTAATTTTAGACCTAAATAATTGTTATTTGGTGCCAGCATTGAGCATGAACATTATATTTGGATCTTGTTTGATGCAAGACGGTTATTCATTTAAATCTGGGAATAATGGTTGTTCTATTTATATGAGTAATATCTTTTATGGTCATGCACCCTTGAAGACTGGTCTATTTTTGATGAATCTCGATAGTAGCGATGCACATATTCATAATGTTGAAGCCAAAAGATGCAGAGTTGATAATGATAGTGCAACTTATTTGTGGCACTGGCGTTTGGGTTATATTGGTGTAAAGCGCATGAAGAAACTCCATACTGATGGACTTTTGAAATCACTTGATTATGAATCACTTGGTACTTGCGAAACATGCCTCATGGGCAAGATGACTAAAACGCCGTTCTCCGGAACTATGGAGCGAGCAACTGATTTGTTGGAGATCATACATACTGATGTATGTGGTCCAATGAATGTTGAGGCTCGCGGCGGGTGTCGTTATTTTCTCACCTTCACAGATGATTTAAGCAGATATGGGTATATCTACTTAATGAAACATAAGTCTGAAACATTTGAAAAGTTCAAATAATTTCAGAGTGAAGTTGAAAATCATCGTAACAATAAAATAAAGTTTCTATGATCTGATCATGGAGGAGAATATTTGAGTTACGAGTTTGGTCTACATTTAAAACAATGCGGAATAGTTTCGCAACTCACGCCACCCGGAACACCACAGCGTAATGGTGTGTCTAAACGTCGTAATCGTACTTTACTAGATATGGTACGATCTGTGATGTCTCTTACTGATTTACCACTATCGTTTTGGGGTTATACTTTAGAGACGGCCGCATTCACGTTAAATAGGGCACCATCAAAATTCATTGAGACGACACCTTATGAACTATGGTTTGGCAAGAAACCAAAGTTGTCGTTTCTTAAAGTTTGGGGCTGCGATGCTTATGTGAAAAAGCTTCAACCTGATAAGCTCGAACCCAAATTGGAGAAATGTGTCTTCATAGGATACCCAAAGGAAACTGTTGGGTACACCTTCTATCACAGATCCAAAGGCAAGACATTCGTTGCTAAGAATGGATCCTTTCTAGAGAAGGAGTTTCTCTCGAAAGAAGTGAGTGGGAGGAAAGTAGAACTTGATGAGGTAACAGTACTTGCTCCCTTATTAGAAAGTAGTTCATCACATAAACCGGTTCATGTGACGTCTACACCAATTAGTGAGGAAGTTAATGATGATGATCATGAAACTTGAGATCAAGTTGTTACTGAACCTCGTAGGTCAACTAGAGCAAGATCCGCACCAGAGTGGTATGGTAATCCTGTTCTGGAGGTTATGTTACTAGACCATGATGAACCTACGAACTATGAAGAAGCGATGGTGAGCCCAGATTCCACAAAATGGCTTGAGGCCGTGAAATCTGAGATGGGATCCATGTATGAGAACAAAGTGTGGACTTTGGTTGACTTGCCCAATGATCGGCAAGCCATCGAGAATAAATGGATCTTCAAGAAGAAGATGGACGTTGACGGTAATGTTACTGTCTATAAAGCTCAACTTGTTGCAAAAGGTTTTCGACAAGTTCAAGGGATTGACTACGATGAGACCTTCTCACCCGTAGCGATGCTTAAGTCTGTCCGAATCATGTTAGCAATTGCCGCATTTTATGATTATGAAATTTGGCAAATGGATGTCAAAACTGCATTCCTGAATGGATTTCTGGAAGAAGAGTTGTATATGATGCAACCGGAAGGTTTTGTCGATCCAAAGGGAGCTAAAAAAGTGTGCAAGCTCCAGCGATCCATTTATGGACTGGTGCAAGCCTCTCGGAGTTGGAATAAACATTTTGATAGTGTGATCAAAGCATATGGTTTTATACAGACTTTTGGAGAAGCTTGTATTTACAAGAAAGTGAGTGGGAGCTCTGTAGCATTTCTGATATTATATGTGGATGACATATTGTTGATTGGAAATGGTATGGAATTTCTAGATAGCATAAAAGGATATTTGAATAAGAGTTTTTCAATGAAGGACCTCGGTGAAGCTGCTTATATATTGGGCATCAAGATCTATAGAGATAGATCGGGACGCTTAATTGGACTTTCACAAAGCACATATCTTGACAAAGTATTGAAGAAGTTCAAAATGGATAAAGCAAAGAAAGGGTTCTTGCCTATGTTACAAGGTGTGAAGTTGAGTAAGACTCAATGCCCGACCACTGCAGAAGATAGAGAGAAAATGAAAGATGTTCCCTATGCTTCAGCCATAGGCTCTATCATGTATGCAATGCTGTGTACTAGACCTGATGTGTGCCTTGCTATTAGTTTAGCAGGGAGGTACCAAAGTAATCCATGAGTGGATCACTGGACAGCGGTCAAGAACATCCTGAAATACCTGAAAAGGACAAAGGATATGTTTCTCCTTTATGGAGGTGACAAAGAGCTCGTCGTAAATGGTTACGTCGATGCAAGCTTTGACAGTGATCTGGACGATTCTAAATCGCAAACCGGATATGTGTTTTTATTGAACGGAGGAGCTGACAGTTGGTGCAGTTCTAAACAAAGCGTCATAGCGGGATCTACATGTGAAGCGGAGTACATAGCTGCTTCGGAAGCAGCAAATGAAGGAGTCTGGATGAAGGAGTTCATATCCGATTTAGGTGTCATACCTAGTGCATCGGTTCTAATGAAAATCTTTTGTGACGATACTGGTGCAATTGCTTTGGCAAAGGAATCCAGATTTCACAAGAGAACAAGCACATCAAGAGACGCTTCAACTCCATCCGGGATCAAGTCCAGGTGGGAGACATAGAGATTTGCAAGATACATACGGATCTGAATGTTGCAGACCCGTTGACTAAGCCTCTTCCACGAGCAAAACATGATCAGCACCAAGGCTCCATGAGTGTTAGAATCATTACTGTGTAATCTAGATTATTGACTCTAGTACAAGTGGGAGACTGAAGGAAATATGCCCTAGAGGCAATAATAAAGTTATTATTTATTTCCTTATATCATGATAAAAGTTTATTATTCATGCTAGAATTGTATTAACCGGAAACATGATACATGTGTGAATACATAGACAAACAGAGTGTCACTGGTATGCCTCTACTTGACTAGCTCGTTGATCAAAGATGGTTATGTTTCCTAGTCATAGACAAAGAGTTGTCATTTGATTAACGTGCACTACAAAAAAAAGACACATACGTGACATTTTGGGCCGAACGAATTTTTTTTCTGTCATACATATGACACTTCTATGACGATAATTGTGACAAAACCTGGTATCATCATAGATGTGGTGGGCTCCTACTTCTATGACAAAAAATCATGAAAGAAAATGGGCTTTTCGTCCTGGGCGGGCCGGAGACGCAGCTGCATGACATTCCTTGGGCCGCCCATGACGAAAAAACCCGTGGTAGAAGCGAGGGGGAGGAAAATTTTCGGGGAGTTCCTGGTTACGGTGGGAGGTGGGGGGCCGAGCGATGCGCGCTTCTCTCGTACACATACGCGCGTGTGTGCAAGGCGTTGGCTCTAACTGAACCCGAGCGAGGCGTTGGGCTCTAACTGAACCCGAGCGATTGCACTGCAGGCTACGCGTTACTGAACCCGAGCGATCGATCGATGGTTGTTAACTGAACCCGGTCGAGCGATTCCTTCGCTACTGCTGCTAACTGAAGCTGATCAATGCTGCCTCTGGATGAACAATGAGCACTGCGGGGGGGTTGGATGACCAGTTCCCGGTGGGGGTGGATGAACAGGACCCCATGGTGTTGCCTTTGGATGAACAGGACCCCGATCGATCGAGCCGGTTGGGGCTGGATGAACAGGACCCCATGGAGGGCTGGATGAACAGGACCACCCCGTGGAGGGCAGGATGAACAGTAGACGGTGGAGGGCAGGATGAACAGTAGCCCGTGGAGACGGCTGGTTGAACAATAGCCGGTGGAGTAGCGCGCGGTGGAGGCTGGATGAACAGGAGCCCGTGGATGAATAGTCGCAGGTGGAGGCTGGAGGAGGTCGACGGTGGATGAACAATAGCTCGTGGAGGCTAGAGGGGGTCGACGGTGGAGATGAACAGTATCCCGTGGTGTCCCGTTTTGCGGTACGCCACACCCCTCCTGATGAACAGGACCCTCGTTTCGACCGTAGCGCTCCAACACAAGTCTGTTTCGTCCGTTTTGCGGTACGCCACACCCCCTCCCGATCAACAGGACCCCCTTTTTGACTGTAGGAGGTCCGTTTCCTCCATTTTGCGGTATGCCAGACCCCTCCGGATGAACAGGATCTCGTTTCGAACGTGGCCGGTCGAACACAAGGCCGTTTCCTCCGTTATGCGGTACGCCAGGCCTCGTTTCCATCGCCTGTTCCGTCCAAGCCCTCTCGATGAACACGACGCATTCTGTTGCCTCCCCATGAACATGACGATGACGCTATTTCTCCGTTCCGACCCAGCCATGTACACGAGCCCTGGTCGTACGTATGCGTGAGTAGGCGTTCGAGACCCCGCCCGTATGTACACATATGTGGTTGTATTTTCTTTCCTTCACCCTAGCCGTTGTACGTACGTGTACATGCTACGTGCGCGCCTCTACTACGACACGTGCGCGCCTCTACATCGACTAGTATATATGTACGTACATGTTCGCGACCAGAATGACAACGCTACGTACGCTTCGACCAGGTGGGTCCCGACTGTCAGGCACTTCCTTGCATGCGAAGATGTAGCTGGTGGGTCCCAGCAGTCAGGGGGGCGAAATATGTTGGCCCGTCCGGTGGGTCCCCGCTTTCAGGTGGAGAAATAATTATTTTGCACATAATAAGGAGGCACTTCATTGTTGCGGCCGTCGACCCAGCTGTCAGCCTCTCCACGTAGAGTCCATGTCCAATGGAAGTCGTTCCTTGACCATGTTGACCACGCCACGCCGAGAGCACCAGGGCGGTGGACGACGACGAGGCCTAGGAAGGGGACGACGTGGAGCCGGGGAAGACGCGGCAGTGGATGCCCATGCGTAGAGGAGTACGAGGGTTCACTGGTTCGCTGCGGTGTGAGGCTGCCGTCGCCATAGAATAACAGGGGGTGTGGGTGAGTAGAGGGATGGTCTGGCCAGCGGTGGGAGTAGTAGGGGGCGGTGAGGCCTAGGCCGCATCACAGCCGGCCACGGGAGGCAGGAGCACGAGGCACGACCGGCGCTGGTTTGGGCAGCTGGAGCAAGAAGACCAGAGGTTGAAGAAGCACTACGGCCGTTGGATGGACATCGTACGGTCACTAGAGCTAGAATCGTGCATATTGACTAAGTTGACAAAGCCCTCCGTCCTCGTCAACTTAGTAGGCCCACAAGTCAGCCTCCCACCAAGGTGGGTCCCAGCTAGCAGGGGGTATTCATTTTTTGAGCGTAATAAGGAGGCACTTCCTTGCGTGCGAAGATATAGTTGGTGGGTCCGAGCTGTCAGTGGCGGTGATAACCCACAAGTATAGGGGATCAATTGTAGCCTCTTTCGATAAGTAAGAGTGTCGAACCCAACGAGGAGCTAAAGGTAGAACAAATATTCCCTCAAGTTCTATCGACCACCGATACAACTCTACGCACGCTTGACGTTCGCTTCACCTAGAACAAGTATGAAACAAGAAGTACTTTGTAGGTATTTTTGGATAGCTTTGCAAGAAATTAAAGAGCGAGTAAATAAAAGCTAGGGGTTGTTTAGATAAAGACACAACTAAATTAGTTTTAGTAGAGAGCTTTTGTCAACAAGAAAGTTATTTGTCCCTAGGCAATCAATAACTAGACCGGTAATCATTATTGCAATTTTATTTGAGGGAGAGGCATAAGCTAACATACTTTCTCTACTTGGATCATATGCACTTATGATTGGAACTCTAGCAAGCATCTGCAACTACTAAAGATTCATTAAGGTAAAACCCAACCATAGCATTAAAGTATCAAGTCCCATTTATCCCATACGCAAACAACCTACTTACTCGGGTCTATGCTTCTGTCACTCACGCCACCCACCATAAGCAAATCATGAACATATTGCAAACCCTACAGTGGGAATCCCTCACGCTTGTGCGACACGGAGAGCACCATAGGACAACAGCAATAATAAAACATACAACTCAAACCAATCTTGATCATCAAATAGCCATTAGGACAAAACAGATCTACTCAAACATCATAGGATAGCCATACTGTTGGAAATATGCCCTAGAGGCAATAATAAAAGTATTATTATATTTCATTGTTCATGATAATTGTCTTTTATTCATGCTATAACTGTATTATCCAGAAATCGTAATACACGTGTGAATACTTAGACCACAATATGTCCCTCGTGAGCCTCTAGTTGACCCGCTCATTGTGATCAACAGATAGTCATGGTTTCCTGACTATGGACATTGGATGTCGTTGATAACGGGATCACATCATTAGGAGAATGATGTGATGGACAAGACCCAATCCTAAGCATAGCATAAAAGATCGTGTAGTTCGTTTTGCTAGAGCTTTGCCAATGTCAAGTATCTCTTCCTTAGACCATGAGATCGTGTAACTCCCGGATACCGTAGGAGTGCCTTGGGTGTATCAAACGTCACAACGTAACTGGGTGACTATAAAGGTGCATTACAGGTATCTCCGAAAGTAGCTGTTGGGTTGACACGGATCGAGACTGGGATTTGTCACTCCGTATGACGGAGAGGTATCTCTGGGCCCACTCGGTAATGCATCATCATATTGAGCTCAATGTGACCAAGGTGTTGGACACGGGATCATGCATTACGGTACAAGTAAAGTGACTTGCCGGTAACGAGACTGAACAAGGTATTGGGATACCGACGATCGAGTCTCGGGCAAGTAACGTACCGATTGACAAAGGGAATTGCATACAGGGTTTGATCGAATCCTCGACATCGTGGTTCATCCGATGACAACATCGAGGAGCATGTGGGAGCCATCATGGGTATCCAGATCCCGCTGATGGTTATTAACTGAGAGCGTCTCGGTCATGTCTGCATGTCTCCCGAACCCGTAGGGTCTACACACTTAAGGTTCGGTGACGCTAGGGTTATTAGGAAGACTAGTATGTGACTACCGAATGTTGTTCGGAGTCCCGGATGGGATCCTGGACGTCACGAGGTGATCCGGAAGGGTCCGGAGGTAAAGATTTATATATGGGAAGTTGTCAAACGGACACCGGGAAGTTTCGGGGTCATACCGGTATTGTACCGGGGCCACCGGAAGGGTTCCGGGGGTCCACCGGGAGGGGCCACCCCTCCCGGGAGGCCACATGGGCTGCGTGGGGCAGGGAGCCAGCCCCTGGTGGGCTGGCCGCACACCCCACCCTTGGTCCCATGCGCCTAGGGTTGAGGGGGAACCCTAGAGGGGGCGCCCCCTTGGCTTGGGGGGCAAGCCACCCTCTCCCCTCTCCCCTAGGCCGTCGCACCCCCCCTAGATGGGTTCTAGGGGGCCGGCCCCCTTCTCCCTTCCCCCTATAAATAGAGGGGTGAGGGGAGGGCAGCCGGACCACCCTCCAAGGCGCAGCCCTCCCCTCCCCAACACGTCTCCTCCTCCGTTGTGTGCTTGGCGAAGCCCTGTCGGAGTACTGCCTCTCCACCATCACCACGTCGTCGTGCTACCGGTGGAGCTGTCTTCCTCAACCTCTCCTCCCCCCTTGCTGGATCAAGAAGGAGGAGACGTCTCCCGTCCCATACGTGTGTTGAATGCGGAGGTGCTGTCCATTCAGCACTTGGTCATCGATGATTCGAATTACGTCGAGTACGACTACATCATCACCTTGCAAGCTTCCGCACGCGATCTACAAGTGGTATGTAGATGCAAACTCTCTCCCTTGACTCGTTGCTTAGATGAATTCATAGATGGATCTTGGTGAAACCGTAGGAAAAATTTTAATTTTCTGCAACGTTCCCCAACAGTGGCATCATGAGCTAGGTCTATGCGTAGTTCTCTTTGCACGAGTAGAACACAATTTTGTTGTGGGCGTGGATTCTGTCATCTTACTTGCCTCTACTAGTCTTTTCTTGCTCAACGGTATTGTGGGATGAAGCGGCCCGGACCAACCTTACACGTACGCTTACGTGAGACCGGTTCCACCGACTGACATGCACTAGTTGCATAAGGTGGCTGGCGGGTGTCTGTCTCTCCCACTTTAGTTGGAGCGGAATCGATGAACAGGGCCCTTATGAAGGGTAAATAGAAGTTGACAAAATCACGTTGTGGTGATTCGTAGGTAAGAAAACGTTCTTGCTAGAACCCAATTGCAGCCACGTAAAAGATGCAACAACAATTAGAGGACGTCTAACTTGTTTTTGCAGCGATTGATCATGTGATGTGATATGGCCAGAAGTTGTGATGAATGATGAATTGTGATGTATGAGATCATGTTCTTTGTAATAGGATTCATGACTTGCATGTCGATGAGTATGACAACCGGCAGGAGCCATAGGAGTTGTCTTTATTTTTTGTATGACCTGCGTGTCATTGAATAACGTCATGTAAACTACTTTACTTTATTGCTAAATGTTAGTCATAGAAGTAGAAGTAGTCGTTGGCATGACAACTTCGTGAAGACACGATGATGGAGATCATGATGATGGAGATCATGGTGTCAAGCCGGTGACAAGATGATCATGGAGCCCCGAAGATGAAGATCAATGGAGCTATATGATATTGGCCATATCATGTCACAACTATATAATTGCATGTGATGTTTATTATGTTTATGCATCTTGTTTACTTAGGACGACGGTAGTAAATAAGATGATCCCTTATAAAATTTCAAGAAGTGTTCTCCCCTAACTGTGCACCGTTGCTACAGTTCGTCGCTTCTAAGCACCACGTGATGATCGGGTGTGATGGATTCTTACGTTCACATACAACGGGTGTAAGACAGTTTTACACAGCGAAAACACTTAGGGTTAACTTGACGAGCCTAGCATGTGCAGACATGGCCTCGGAACACGGAGACCGAAAGGTCGAACACGAATCGTATGGAAGATACGATCAACATGATAATGTTCACCGACGATGACTAGTCCGTCTCACGTGATGATCGGACACGGGCTAGTCGACTCGGATTGTGTAACACTTAGATGACTAGAGGGATGTCTAATCTAAGTGGGAGTTCATAATTTGATTAGAACTTTATTATCATGAACTTAGTCTAAAACCTTTGCAAATATGTCTTGTAGATCAATGGCCAACGCTAATGTCAACATGAACTTCAACGCGTTCCTAGAGAAAACCAAGCTGAAAGATGATGGCAGCAACTATACGGACTGGGTCCGGAACCTGAGGATCATCCTCATAGCTGCCAGGAAACAATATGTCCTAGAAGGACCGCTAGGTGACGCTCCTGTCCCAGAGAACCAAGACATTATGAATGCTTGGCAGTCTCGTGCTGATGATTACTCCCTCGTTCAGTGCGGCATGCTTTACAGCTTAGAACCGCGGCTCCAAAAGCGTTTTGAGCACCACGGAGCATATGAGATGTTCGAAGAGCTGAAACTAGTTTTTCAAGCTCATGCCCGGGTCGAGAGATATGATGTCTCCGACAAGTTCTACAGTTGTAAGATGGAGGAAAACAGTTCTGTCAGTGAGCACATCCTGAAGATGTCTGGGTTGCACAACCGTATGACCCAGCTGAACATTAACCTCCCAGATGAGGCGGTCATTGACAGAATCCTCTAGTCGCTCCCACCAAGCTACAAGAGCTTTGTGATGAACTACAACATGCAGGGGATGGAAAAGACCATTCCTGAAGTGTTCTCGATGCTGAAGTCAGCAGAGGCTGAAATCAAGAAAGAACATCAAGTGTTGATGGTCAATAAGACCACTAAGTTCAAGAAGGGCAAGGGTAAGAAGAACTTCAAGAAGGACGGCAAAGATGTTGCCGCGCCTGGTAAGCCAGTTACCAGGAAGAAGTCAAAGAATGGACCCAAGCCTGAGACTGAGTGCTTTTATTGCAAGGGGAAGGGTCACTGGAAGCGGAACTGCCCCAAATACTTAGCGGATAAGAAGGCCGGCAACACCAAAGGTATATTTGATATACATGTGATTGATGTGTACCTTACCAGTACTCGTAGTAACTCCTGGGTATTTGATACCGGTGCCGTTGCTCATATTTGTAACTCACAGCAGGAGCTGCGGAATAAACGGAGACTGGTGAAGGACGAGGTAACGATGCGCGTCGGGAATGGTTCCAGAGTCGATGTGATCGCCGTCGGCACGCTGCCTCTACATTTACCTACGGGATTAGTTTTGAACCTTAATAATTGTTATTTAGTGCCAAGTTTGAGCATGAACATTGTATCTGGATCTCGTTTAATACGAGATGGCTACTCATTTAAGTCTGAGAATAATGGTTGTTCGATTTATATGAGAGATATGTTTTATGGTCATGCTCCGATGGTCAATGGTTTATTCTTAATGAATCTCGAGCGTAATATTACACATGTTCATAGTGTAGATGCCAAAAGATTTAAAGTTGATAATGATAGTCCCACATACTTGTGGCACTGCCGCCTTGGTCACATTGGTGTCAAGCGCATGAAGAAGCTCCATGCCGATGGACTTTTAGAGTCTCTTGATTATGAATCGTTTGACACGTGCGAACCATGCCTTTTGGGCAAAATGACCAAGACTCCGTTCTCCGGAACAATGGAGCGAGCAACCAACTTGTTGGAAATCATACATACCGATGTGTGCGGTCCAATGAGCGTTGAGGCTCGCGGAGGATATCGTTATGTTCTCACTCTCACTGATGACTTGAGTAGATATGGGTATGTCTACTTAATGAAACACAAGTCTGAGACCTTTGAAAAGTTCAAGGAATTTCAGAATGAGGTAGAGAATCAACGTGACCGAAAGATAAAATTCTTACGATCAGATCGTGGAGGAGAATACTTAAGTCACGAATTTGGTACACACTTAAGGAAATGTGGAATCGTTTCACAACTCACACCTCAGCGAAACGGTGTGTCCGAACGTCGTAATCGCACCCTATTGGATATGGTGCGGTCTATGATGTCTCTTACCGATTTACCGCTATCATTTTGGGGATACGCTCTAGAGACAGCTACATTCACTTTAAATAGGGCACCGTCTAAATCCGTTGAGACGACACCGTATGAATTATGGTTTGGAAAGAAACCTAAGCTGTCGTTTCTAAAAGTTTGGGGATGCGATGCTTATGTCAAGAAACTTCAACCTGAAAAGCTCGAACCCAAGTCGGAAAAATGCGTATTCATAGGATACCCTAAGGAAACTGTAGGGTATACCTTCTACTTAAGATCCGAAGGCAAGATCTTTGTTGCCAAGAACGGATGCTTTCTGGAAAAAGAGTTTCTCTCGAAAGAAGTAAGTGGGAGGAAAGTAGAACTCGATGAAGTACTACCTCTTGAGCGGGAAAGTGGCGCAACGCAGGAAACCGTTCCTGTGATGCCCACACCAACTGAAGAGGAAAACAATGGTGATGATCAAGGTACTTCGGATCAAGTTACTGCTGAACTTCGTAGGTCCACAAGGACACGTTCCGCACCAGAGTGGTACGGCAACCCTGTCCTGGAAATCATGTTGTTAGACAACAATGAACCTTCGAACTATGAAGAAGCGATGGCGGGCCCGGATTCCAACAAATGGCTTGAAGCCATGAAATCCGAGATAGAATCCATGTATGAAAACAAAGTATGGACTTTGACAGACTTGCCCGATGATCGGCGAGCGATAGAAAACAAATGGATCTTTAAGAAGAAGACGGACGCGGATGGTAATATTACCATCTATAAAGCTCGACTTGTCGCTAAGGGTTATCGACAGGTTCAAGGGATTGACTACGATGAGACATTCTCTCCCGTAGCGAAGCTAAAGTCCGTCCGAATCATGTTAGCAATTGCCGCATACTATGATTATGAGATATGGCAAATGGACGTCAAAACGGCATTCCTTAATGGGCATCTTAAGGAAGAACTGTATATGATGCAGCCAGAAGGTTTTGTCGATCCTCGGAATGCTAACAAAGTATGCAAGCTCCAGCGATCCATTTATGGACTGGTGCAAGCATCTCGGAGTTGGAACATTCGCTTTGATGAGATGATCAAAGCGTTTGGGTTTATGCAGACTTATGGAGAAGCCTGCGTTTACAAGAAAGTGAGTGGGAGCTCTGTAGCATTTCTCATATTATATGTAGATGACATACTCTTGATGGGAAATAATATAGAATTTCTGGACAGCATTAAGGCCTACTTGAATAAGTGTTTTTCAATGAAGGACCTTGGAGAAGCTGCTTATATATTAGGCATCAAAATCTATAGAGATAGATCGAGACGCCTCATAGGTCTTTCACAAAGCACATACCTTGATAAGATTTTGAAGAGGTTCAAAATGGATCAGTCCAAGAAGGGGTTCTTGCCTATGTTACAAGGTATGAGATTGAGCTCGGCTCAGTCACCGACCACGGCAAAAGATAAAGAAGAGATGAGTGTCATCCCCTATGCTTCAGCCATAGGATCTATTATGTATGCCATGCTGTGTACCAGACCCGATGTAAACCTTGCCGTAAGTTTGGTAGCAAGATACCAAAGTAATCCCGGCAAGGAACACTAGACAGCGGTCAAGAATATCCTGAAGTACCTGAAAAGGACGAAGGACATGTTTCTCGTTTATGGAAGAGACGAAGAGCTCGTCGTAAAGGGTTACGTCGACGCTAGCTTCGACTCAGATCTGGATGACTCTAAGTCACAAACCGGATACGTGTATATGTTGAATGGTGGAGCAGTAAGCTGGTGCAGCTGCAAGCAGAGCGTCGTGGCGGGATCTACGTGTGAAGGCAGTACATGGCAGCCTCGGAGGCAGCGCATGAAGCGATTTGGGTGAAGGAGTTCATCACCGACCTAGGAGTCATACCCAATGCGTCGGGGCCGATCAAACTCTTCTGTGACAACACTGGAGCTATTGCCCTCGCCAAGGAGCCCAGGTTTCACAAGAAGACCAGGCACATCAAGCGTCGTTTCAACTCCATCCGTGAAAATGTTCAAGATGGAGACATAGAGATTTGCAAAGTGCACACGGATCTGAATGTCGCAGATCCGCTGACTAAACCTCTCTCGCGTGCAAAACATGATCAACACCAGAACTCTATGGGTGTTCGATTCATCACAATGTAACTAGATTGGTGACTCTAGTGCAAGTGGGAGACTGTTGGAAATATGCCCTAGAGGCAATAATAAAAGTATTATTATATTTCATTGTTCATGATAATTGTCTTTTATTCATGCTATAACTGTATTATCCGGAAATCGTAATACACGTGTGAATACTTAGACCACAATATGTCCCTGGTGAGCCTCTAGTTGACCATCTCATTGTGATCAACAGATAGTCATGGTTTCCTGACTATGGACATTGGATGTCGTTGATAACGGGATCACATCATTAGGAGAATGATGTGATGGACAAGACCCAATCCTAAGCATAGCATAAAAGATCGTGTAGTTCGTTTTGCTAGAGCTTTGCCAATGTCAAGTATCTCTTCCTTAGACCATGAGATCGTGTAACTCCCGGATACCGTAGGAGTGCCTTGGGTGTATCAAACGTCACAACGTAACTGGGTGACTATAAAGGTGCATTACAGGTATCTCCGAAAGTAGCTGTTGGGTTGACACGGATCGAGACTGGGATTTGTCACTCCGTATGACGGAGAGGTATCTCTGGGCCCACTCGGTAATGCATCATCATATTGAGCTCAATGTGACCAAGGTGTTGGACACGGGATCATGCATTACGGTACGAGTAAAATGACTTGCCGGTAACGAGACTGAACAAGGTATTGGGATACCGACGATCGAGTCTCGGGCAAGTAACGTACCGATTGACAAAGGGAATTGCATACAGGGTTTGATCGAATCCTCGACATCGTGGTTCATCCGATGACAACATCGAGGAGCATGTGGGAGCCATCATGGGTATCCAGATCCCGCTGATGGTTATTAACTGAGAGCGTCTCGGTCATGTCTGCATGTCTCCCGAACCCGTAGGGTCTACACACTTAAGGTTCGGTGACGCTAGGGTTATTAGGAAGACTAGTATGTGACTACAAAATGTTGTTAGGAGTCCCGGATGGGATCCTGGACGTCACGAGGTGATCCGGAAGGGTCCGGAGGTAAAGATTTATATATGGGAAGTTGTCAAACGGACACCGGGAAGTTTCGGGGTCATACCGGTATTGTACCGGGGCCACCGGAAGGGTTCCGGGGGTCCACCGGGAGGGGCCACCCCTCCCGGGGGGCCACATGGGCTGCGTGGGGCAGGGAGCCAGCCCCTGGTGGGCTGGCCACACCCCCCTCCCTTGGGCCCATGCGCCTAGGGTTGAGGGGGAACCCTAGAGGGGGCGCCCCCCTTGGCTTGGGGGGCAAGCCACCCTCTCCCCTCTCCCCTAGGCCGCCGCACCCCCCCCCCTAGATGGGTTCTAGGGGGCCGGCCCCCTTCTCCCTCCCCCCTATAAATAGAGGGGTGAGGGGAGGGCAGCCGGACCACCCTCCAAGGCGCAGCCCTCCCCTCCCCAACACCTCTCCTCCTCCGTTGTGTGCTTGGCGAAGCCCTGTCGGAGTACTGCCTCTCCACCATCACCACGCCGTCGTGCTGCCGGTGGAGCTGTCTTCCTCAACCTCTCCTCCCCCCTTGCTGGATCAAGAAGGAGGAGACGTCTCCCGTCCCGTACGTGTGTTGAACGCGGAGGTGCTGTCCGTTCAGCACTTGGTCATCAATGATTCGAATTACGTCGAGTACGACTACATCATCACCTTGCAAGCTTCCGCACGCGATCTACAAGTGGTATGTAGATGCAAACTCTCTCCCTTGACTCGTTGCTTAGATGAACTCATAGATGGATCTTGGTGAAACCGTAGGAAAATTTTTAATTTTCTGCAACGTTCCCCAACACATACATCATTGGGAAATAATATATAGCGTTGAGCACCATGTTTAAGTAGAGATTACAGCGGGTAAGAGAGAGGTTACACCGCTACATAGAGGGGGGAAGAGTTGGTGATGATGGCGGTGAAGTTGTTGGTGAAGATGGCGGTGATGATGATGGCCCCGGCAGCGCTCCGGCGCCACCAGAAGCAAGGGGGAGAGGGGTCCCCTTCTTCTTATTCTTCATTGACCTCCTACCTGGATGGGAGAAGGGTTTCATGGTCCTTGGCTCCCATGGTGTGGGAGGGGCAAGAGCCCCTCCGATATTGGATCAATCTCTCTGTCTCTCTCTGTTTCTGCGTTCTCCCTTGGCTCTGTTTCACCATTTCATGTATATATGGAGATCCATAACTCCAATTGGCCTAAAACCTTCGCCATGATTTTTTTCCGAATATTAGCTTTCTTGCGGCAAAAGAAGAGCGTCAACCGCCTTACGGTGGGTTCACGAGGCCCCCTGCCTCGTGACCACCTCGGGCACTGGTTCGCGTTGATTTTCCTTCCGAATTTTCCATATTTTCCAAAAATAAGCTCCGTCCGTTTTTATCCTGTTTGGACTCCGTTTGATATGGATATTCTGCGAAACCAAAAACATGCAACAGACAGGAACTGGCACTGGGCACTGGATCAATATGTTAGTCCCAAAAATAGTATAAAAAGTTGCCAAAAGTATATGAAAGTTCGATAATATTGGCATGGAACAATCAAAAATTATAGATACGACGGAGACGTATCAGCATCCCCAAGCTTAATTCCTGCCGTCCTCGAGTAGGTAAATGATAAAAAAGATAATTTTTGATGTGGAATGCTACCTAGCATAATCTTGATCATATGTCTAATCATGGCATGAATATTAAGACATGAGTGATTCAAAGCAATAGTCTATCATTTGACATAAAAACAATAATACTTCAAGCCCACCAATAAAGCAATCATGTCTTTTCAAAATAACAAGGCCAAAGAAAGTTATCCCAACAAAATCATATAGTCTGGCTATGCTCCATCTTCACCACACAAAATACTCACATCATGCGCAACCCCGATGACAAGCCAAGCAATTGTTTCATACTTTTGACGTTCTCAAACCTTTTCAACTTTCACGCAATACATGAGCGTGAGCCATGGACATAGCACTATAGGTGGAATAGAATATGATGGTGGAGAAGACAAAAAGGAGAAGATAGTCTCACATCAACTAGGCGTATCAACGGGCTATGGAGATGCCCATCAATAGATATCAATGTGAGTGAGTAGGGATTGCCATGCAACGGATGTACTAGAGCTATAAGTATATGAAAGCTCAAACTGAAACTAAGTGGGTGTGCATCCAACTTGCTTGCTCATGAAGACCTAGGGCATTTGAGGAAGCCCATCGTAGGAATATACAAGCCAAGTTCTATAATTAAAATTCCCACTAGTATATGAAAGTGATAACCCAAGAGACTCTCTATATGAAGAACATGGTGCTACTTTGAAGCAACAGTGTGGTAAAAGGATAGTAACATTGCCCCTTCTCTCTTTTTCACTCATTTTTTTTGTTTTTTTTTGTTTTTTCTTTTTTTCTTTTTTTTGTAGGCTTCTTTGGCCTCTCTCTCTTTTTTGGGGGGGCTTCCTTGGCCACTTTTATTTTGATAACCTCACATGGGACAATGTTCTAATAATGAAGATCATCACACTTTTATTTACTTACAACTCGATATCTAGAACAAAGATATGACTCTATATGAATGTCTCCGGCGGTGTACCGGGATGTGCAATGATCTAGCGTAGCAATGACATCAAAAAACGGACAAGCCATGAAAACATCATGCTAGCTATCTTTCGATCATGCAAAGCAATATGACAATGAATGCTCAAGTCATGTATATGATGATGACGAAAGTTGCATGGCAATATATCTCGGAATGGCTATGGAAATGCCATGATAGGTAGGTATGGTGGCTGTTTTGAGGAAGGTATATGGTGGGTTTATGGTACCGGCGAAAGTTGCGCAGTACTAGAGAGGCTAGTAATGGTGGAAGGGTGAGAGTGTGTATAATCCATGGACTCAACATTAGTCATAAAGAACTCACATACTTATTGCAAAAATCTATTAGTCATTGTCGGTGTCAAAATAGGCGGATCTCGGGTAGGGGGTCCCGAACTGTGCGTCTAGGCCGAATGGTAACAGGAGGCAAGGAACACGATGTTTTACCCAGGTTCGGGCCCTCTTGATGGAGGTAAAACCCTACATCCTGCTTGATTAATATTGATCATATGGGTAGTACAAGAGTAGATCTACCACGAGATCAAGGAGGCTAAACCCTAGAAGCTAGCCTATGGTATGATTGTTGTATGATGAAGTTGTCCTACGGAGTAAAACCCTCCGGTTTATATAGACACCGGAGAGGGTTAGGGTTACACAAAGTCGGTTACAATGGTAGGAGATCTTGAATATCCGCATCGCCAAGCTTGCCTTCCACGCCAAGGAAAGTCCCATCCGGACACGGGACGAAGTCTTCAATCTTGTATCTTCATAGTCCTGGAGTCCGGCTGAAGGTATAGTCCGGCTACCCGAACACCCCCTAATCCAGGACTCCCTCAGTAGCCCCTGAACCAGGCTTCAATGACGATGAGTCCGGTGCATAGATTGTCTTCGGCATTGCAAGGCGGGTTCCTCCTCCAAATTATTCATAAAAGTTTGTAAACACCAAGAGTAGTGTCCGGCTCTGCAAAATAAGTTTCCACGTATTGCCACAGAGAGAATAATATTAACACAAATCTAATCTGTTGACGTATTCCGCAGCGTGACATCACACTACGGCCAAGCCTTTATTCGAATCGTTTTCACTTTTCCACCTCAGCATGTTTTGCGAGGCGGTTTCCTTGGCACGTCTTGTCAAAGCAGAGATCGTGTCCCCCATTTACGGGATTCTCATCAATACGGACGTGGGTAACCCAACCGCGCCATTTATCACGGCGCTTGGGAGGCAAGCGAGTTTTACTAGGGCGGTGGGGACGCATAGTCGCATCCGCCCATATAAGGGGATAAGGATCCACCTTTTTACCTACGCCTTCTTCCTCCTTTGCCTATCCATCTTCTGCGCACCCGAGCTCCAGCGCCCAAGCCTGCACTTCTTACCTCAACCTTCTCCAACAATGTCCGGAGTGGGAGGCAAGTGGATGGTCTCCTCCGTCACGGAGGGCCATGTCAAAAAGCTAAGGAAGGCCGGATACATGTCCAAAGACATCGCGCACCGGCTTCCTGAGGAGGGGCAGCTTCTCCCCACCCCAAGGCCCCATGAGAGGGTAGTATTTCTTCCCCACTTCCTCCGCGGACTGGGTTTTCCTCTCCACCCATTTGTCTGCGGGCTCATGTTCTACTATGGCCTAGATTTCCACGATCTGGCCCCGAACTTCATCCTCAATATCTCGGCGTTTATCGTCGTGTGCGAGGCTTTCCTCTGCATCCGCCCCCATTTAGGCCTCTGGCTCAGGACCTTCAACGTCAAGCCAAAGGTGGTGCGCGGCAACCAGGCGGAGTGCGGAGGTGCCATGGCGGGCAAAATAGCTAACGTCCTATGGCTCGAGGGCTCCTTTGTGGAGACCTTGAAGGGGTGGCAGTCAGGGTGGTTTTACATCACCGAGCCACGCGATCCAAAGTGGATCGCAGCCCCTGAATTCCGATCCGGACTCCCTACGCGGCTCACGTCCTGGAAGGAGACGGGCTTGTCGTGGGGCGATGAAGAAGAAGTGACCGGACTGCAAAAATGCATCCAGTCCCTGGTGAACAAGCAGCTCAAGCTTGTCAACGTAGTCCAGGTCATGCTCGTCCGCCGGATCCTTCCGTGTCAAGAACGGGACTTCGATCTGTGGGAGTTCAACCCGACGCAGCATCGAACTCTGAGGAGGCTCTTCGACATGACGTACGAAGATGTCTGGAGGGGGCTAACCAAAGGCGCCGAGGCTCCCACATCCGCCTCCGAAGACCGCGGATTCAGCTCGCAGCGTCCTACTGGCGAGGTAAAATATTTTCATCTTTTACAGGATGTTAAGTTTTCTTCATAGTTTGACTCTATGCGGGATCTAAACTCCCTCACCTTTGACAGGATTGGCGGGCGAAGTCCGTACTTATTAACTGTCCGGCTCCCTTGCCCGAAGACCCAGCCCCTGCTCTCCTAGTGAAGCTGCTGGTCTCGGCACCTTATGTGGTGCCGGAGAAGAAGGCCAAGAAGAAGAAGGCCACGAGGACTCGAAAGAGTTCCCGGCATATGGTGGTGTCGGACTCGTCGTCCGACGAGTCCGAGACGCACTCCTCCCGTGAAGACGACGAGGAGGAAGAAAAGACCTCTCCCCCTCCAGCGGGGGGAGGAAAGAAGAGGAAGGCAGCCCCAGTAGGGGAGGCCGAAGGGTCCAAGAAGAGGAAAACCCCTCCGCCGGACTACGCCCCCGACGCCGATGAGGACGAAGAGGAGTGGCCGGACAGGGCCAAGCGTCCGGCGAAATCGTAAGTGTTCGGATACCAGAGTAACTCATGATATTCCTTTTGTTGCGCAGCTTTCCCTAATGTCAAATATAATCATGCAGCCCGCCCAAGGACGGGCTCTACGAGTCGTCGAGCGGCTCCCTGGATTCATCGGACGTGAATTCAGTTCTGCCCGCTGCCTCCCCTTGTGCTGTGGATGACGCCGAAGTGGCGTCGCGACAAGCTCCGGGGCAAGAGGAGGTGGTCCAGGAGGAACCGTGAGGCGACCTCCCGGACTCCAGGAATAAATGGGACCAGACCCCGCAGGGCTCCAAGTCCAGCTTTAAGCCGGACACCGCACCGGAATCATCAACGGTTCCGGACCGCGGCAGGCGAACTCCTGCCAAGAGGAGCAAGCCTATTGAGCGGGCGTCCTCCATCCAACCGGAGGCGCCGGACAACCTGCTGGAGGTGCTTAAGGGCGCCTCCATCGACGAGGAGCATCGTACCATCATGAGTACGGTGGTCCAGAAGGTTCGGTCCACCAAATGCGGACTGACTGAAGCTTGTGCTAGCCTTCTAACAGGCTTCGAGGTAAGTAAAAAATATGTAAAAATATTACCGCATAGACAGTAGCCCCTGAAGCTCTGTTTGGTGTTTGGAAAGAAAAGCCGAATAGAGGATCTATTAAATATCGCAGGAGTCTAACTAAAAAGGAGTCAATATACGTATGCAGGCTTCGCTGCTGGCCACCGCCGCACTGACTGCGGAGGTGGGTGCCCTGAAGCAGGGCCTCGAGCGGACCGAGCAAGAGCTCGGCCTTGCCAAACGGCAGCTCGAGGAGAAAGAAGGTAAGAGATACCTTATAGAAAAAATGCCTATAAGAAGACGCAATTGCAAAAAATGACAGGAGCACACTGCTTATTGTAGGGGCCACAACTGAGGTGGCGACCCTCAAGCAGGCGCTGTCCGAGGCCAAGAAGAAAGCGGCCACGGAGCGCACCGAGCGGGAGAAATTTGAGGCGCAGGTTGGCGAGGTGCAGCAAGAGCTTCAGGCTCTCATGAAAAAACATGAGAGTTTGGAGCTAGACTCAAAGACGCGAGCGTCCGAGCTTGCTGCGGCCCTTTAAACTGCCAAATCTGCCAAGGCCGAAGCCCAGAAGGCCCTCCAGTAATTGGATGCGGTGAAAAAGATAGCGGTGGGTAAGGCATTCTCTATGCAAAGCAGACATATAAAAGTAAACTACTTGTTACTTACCTGAATTCGGAGCTCTCCAGGGGCATTCGCAGATCTTCCCCACAGCGTATCCGATGCCGCCGCATTCTACCGAGCCGAGGAAGGCAGCTCGATGGAGAAGGTGTTCTGGTCTCAGTACGCTGAGGCCGGAGACCCTATGCCCTTGAGCGACCAGCTGAAGCAGCTATTCGAGCTCCACAAGGCGGCCGAACAGGCCCTGAAGGGCTTCATAGTTCGGCTGTGGCCTGGAGAGGCCCTGCCTGGGAGCTACTTCGGACTGGTGCGGCGGCTGGTGGAGGCTTGTCCAAGGCTCGAGGTCATCAAGCGCTCCGTCTGCATCGAAGGTGCCCGTAGGGCCCTTGCCCGTGCAAAGGTGCACTGGGGTAAGCTGGACGATGAGAAGCTTGTGAGGGACGGGCCGCCGCCGGGGAAGGAGCATCGCAAGCCCAAGAACTATTACAAGGATGTTATGGCTGGTGCCCGCCTTATGGCGGATGAATGTACCAAGGATGTAGTTTTTGAATGAACTCGCTCGTGTTATCCTGTGCGCTAAAAACTTGTTCATATGTGCTAAGCAATGCTTGTTGAACTTAAAGTATTACTTTCTGTGCGGCCGTTTATCAAAAAATTGAGAGATGGCCAGTCGTCGGCTTCTGCCCCCATGCCACTAGTGCTGGGGTGTTCGGGATAAACCTGAGCGCTCTTTTTCCCATGATTGGGTCCATCGAGGGAGGCGATCAGCACAACGAACAAGGCAATCGGACTATAATGCTTGAACACTCTCACTTAGCCATAGAACTCTATAATTTTAAATTTCGGCGAAGCCCCTAGTATTCGGAAGACCGAGTTCGGGGTGCTATCCACGCCTTGGCCGGACAAAGCCGGTTCCTCGCTCGAAGTGGCATAAGTCTTTAAGGACTCAAAAAACCTCTTGAACAGCGACCGGTCTCTCGCTTCATCATGACAGTCGGTTTTAGCTTTCTCTACTGAGGTGCTCAGCCCAGCTCAACTGGGGCACAATCGCAGTAGTTCTCCTAGTGCTACCTTAGCCGATATAGCGGAATGTAAGGCACCAAAACATAGGAGCCGAGCAAACCCAACCATTGACCCAAATCATGATTCGGAGCCGATGCATATAGTGTTATAAGTTCGGGGTGCCGCACTTGTGAAAGTGTACGGACTTCTCACGCCATATAGATGGGTACTGAAGCCCCTGACATATTTTGCCGTACCACAGTGTACGGATGCGACATGTTATTAATAAACATATATATAAAGAGGATAATGCAAAAAATAGACAAAAAGCTATGCATTGTTTATAGAAAGGCTGCTATGAAAGTGGAACGATACAAATAGTGCGATAAGCAAAAGAAATTAGACTATTTAACATGTCCCGGCCAGGGGCAGGCCGCGGAATTGTATTAAAAAACAGGTATACTGCTCGCAATAGAGACCACCTGGGAGTTCCATAATGCGGCGTGGCTTGTCTGCTTTCCTGGATCTTGCATCGTTTGTGCGGCAGTTGAATTGCCAAATGGGTCGTCCGAAGTATGGAGTCCTGAGAGTAAGAGAAAAAAAGGAATCCGTCAGCCCCTGGTGCGGTTTAAGCCGTTTTTCGGGCGTACCGTGATAGTGCCCCTTTCCCTGTGCCAAGGTATTTCAAGAGCGTAGTTATGTACGCGAAGCGCTGGTTTCGCTATATCGCGAGGGCTAGGGTTGGGGCCGCATTGCTATGCTAGCTCAGAACGTGCAAGGCGGTCTTGTTGTAGGGTACTCCGGGCGCGCTTGACAGTGTCCGGCTTTTTGAAGGCCGAACTGGAGAACTGCCTAGAGAGGCTGCTTTGTACTTCTGCTGCGAGCACCACCGTGTGCTCCTCCGTTCGGAGGGAGCATTCAGTGTTCCCATTGACCGTGATTACTCCTCTAGGGCCTGGCATCTTGAGCTTGAGGTATGCATAGTGCAGTACCGCGTTGAATTTTGCGAATGTGGTTCGCCCGAGCAGTGCGTGATAGCCACTATGGAACGGGACTATGTCGAAGATTAACTCCTCGCTTCGGAAGTTATCCGGAGATCCGAAGACCACTTCCAGTGTGACTGAGCCTGTACAGTTGGCTTTTACACCTGGTATAACGCCTTTAAAGGTCGTTTTGGTGGGCTTGATCCTCGAGGGATCTATGCCCATTTTTCGCATTGTATCCTGGTAAAGCAGGTTCAGGCTACTGCCGCCGTCCATGAGGACTCTTGTGAGATGAAATCCGTCAATGATTGGGTCTAGAACCAATGCAGCGAAGCCACCGTGACGGATGCTAGTGGGGTGGTCCCTTCGATCAAAGGTGATCGGGCAGGAGGACCATGGGTTGAACTTTGGGGCGACTGGCTCCATCACATATACGTCCCGTAACGCACTCTTCCACTCCCTCTTGGGGATGTGGGTTGCGTATATCATGTTCACCATCCGCACTTGCGGGGGAAATCCCTTCTGTCCACTGTTGTTCGGCGGCCTGGGATCCTCCTCGTTGTCGCTATGCAGCCCCTTGTCTTTGTTTTCGGCTCTTAACTTGCTTGCCTGCTTGAACACCCAACAATCCCTGTTGGTGCGATTGGCTGGCTTTTCGGGGGTGCCATGTATCTGGCACAAGCGGTCGAGTATTCGGTCCAAACTGGACGGGCCCTGAGTATTTCTTTTGAACGGCTTTTTCTGTTGACCGGATTTGTAGCCTCGGAATCCGGCATTAACTGTCGTATCCTCGTTGCTGTCGCTGTTAACGCGACGCTTTTGTTTTTTCCGACGCGACCTGTCGCTTTTGTCCTTGGTATTCGAATTACCAGGGTTCTTGGTTAAATTGTTGCTGCGAGCTAACCAGCTGTCTTCTCCCGCGCAAAAGCGGGTCATGAGTGTCGTGAGGGCTGCCATAGATTTCGGCTTTTCCTGTCCCAGGTGCCGGGCAAGCCACTTGTCACGGATATTATGCTTGAAGGCCGCTAAGGCCTCTGCGACGGACAGTTGACTATCTGGTTTTTCTTTGTTAGGAACCGTGTCCAGAATTGCCTGGCCGATTCCTCTGGCTGCTGAATTATGTGGCTTAGGTCATCGGCGTCCGGTGGTCACACATAAGTGCCCTAGAAGTTATCAAGGAATGCGGCTTCCAGGTCCTCCCAAGAACCGATTGAGTCTGCTGGCAAGCTGTTAAGCCAATGCCGGGCCGGTCCCTTAAGTTTGAGTGGGAGGTATTTGATGGCGTGTAGATCATCACCGCGGGCCATGTGGATATGAAGGAGATAATCCTCGATCCATACCGCAGGATCTGTCGTGCCATCGTACGATTCGATGTTTACAGGTTTGAAGCCCTCGGGGATTTTATGATCCATTACTTCATCTGTGAAGCATAGTGGGTGTGCGACGCCTCTGTATTGGGCTATATCACGAAGCAGCTCGAAGGAGCTTTGTCTGTTGAGTTCGGCCCGGCCGGATTTATTGCATCCGGAGTGACGATCATCGTCACATGCCGTGGGGCGCCTGCGCGATCCGTAGATCGATCTTGTTTGCCTTGCCTTGTCCTCCAGTATGTCGCGTAGGTCGAGTGCATTTTCCCGTGCCTTAGTATGCTTGACGCGGCGTCGAGGCATGGCTTGAGTGGAGAGCCAAGAGGCCTCTCTGTCGCGGCCACGAGGTGGCCGGTCGGCCATGTCATGCGCTGGTGATGTAGGTGCTTCCTCCTCTAGTCGGGGTAGCAGCCTGTGCTTTGGGTAACTCTTGGAGGGGCGCTCGAGTTCATACTCTTCGGCCGCAAGGACTTCAGTCCATCTGTCAGCTAGCAAATCCTGATCAGCTTTAAGCTATTGCTGCTTTTTCTTAAGGCTGCTTGCCGTGGCCATAAGCCTGCGTTTAAAACGCTCTTGTTCGGCGAGATCCTCTGGCACGACGAACTCGTCGTCGTCGAGGATTGCCTCGACTTCGGGGGGAGGCATATAATTATCGTCCTCAACCTCTTGGTCCGCCGCCCTCTCGTGAGGGCTGGCTTCTCTGTCCTCCTGTGCTAAATCTTGCTGGAGGGGGTGTTCTTCGGCGCTATCCGGAGTAGTATTATCTCCCGTGCCAGAATCATCGTTTTTGCTTTGGCGGGATTTAGAGCGGCGCCGCTAACGCCGGCGCTTGGGATGTTTCTTAGAGTTATCATCCCCTGCTGTTCCATCGCCATATCCATCCTTTGGAGTGTCCACCATATATATGTCATATGACGAGGTGGCCTTCCAGCGCCCTACGGGTGCTGGTTCTTGTTCGTCTCCTGCATCGTCGTCCATGCCGTCGATGTCTTCGGAGTCGAAGTTAAGCATGTCGGTTAAGTCATCGACAGTGGCTACGAAGTGGGTGGTGGGTGGGTTTTGAATTTCTTCATCGTCCATATCCCAACCTTGCTGACCATAGTCCGGCCAGGGCTCTCCTGATAAAGAGAGAGACTTTAGAGAAATCAGGATGTCACCGAAGGGCGAGTGCTGAAAGATGTCCGCGGCAGTGAACTCCATTATCGGCGCCCAATCGGATTCGATCGGCAGGGGCGCGAGGGGCTCGGAGTTCGGAGAGGAATCCGGCTCCTCGGAGTCACAGGCCATGCGGGGTGTGGGGCTGGAGTTCGGCTCGATCGCCTCTGAGATCGCAGCCCCTGAGGTAGCGTCCAACCGCTAATCCTCGATCAGCGCAGTAGGCTCCGAATCAATGGTCGGAACCGATGCGTGTGCGGCCTCCAAGGCGCTGTTCGGCGGCAGAGCTATATCATGCCCATCGAGACAGTGCGGCGCGCTTGGCTGTGGCTCGAATCCGTCGAAGATCAAGTCCCCGCGGATGCCAGCCATGTAGTTTAGGCTTCCAAACCCGACCTGATGGCCAGGGGCGTAGATTTCGATCTGCTCAAGGTGGCCAAGCGAATTGGCCCGCAGTGCGCCGCCGCCGGAGACGAAGATCTGTCCGGGGAGAAAAGTCTCACCCTGGACTGCATCGTTGTTGATGATCGAAGGAGCCATCGGGCCTAAAAGTGACGACACAGAGGAACTCTCAATGAAAGCACCAATGTCGGTGTCAAAACCGGCGGATCTCGGGTAGGGGGTCCCGAACTATGCGTCTAGGCCGGATGGTAACAGGAGGCAAGGAACACGATGTTTTACCCAGGTTCGGGCCCTCTTGATGGAGGTAAAGCCCTACGTCCTTCTTGATTAATATTGATGATATGGGTTGTACAAGAGTAGATCTACCACGAGATCAAGGAGGCTAAACCAAGCTAGCCTATGGTATGATTGTTGTATGATGAAGTTGTCCTACGGACTAAAACCCTCCGGTTTATATAGACACCGGAGAGGGTTAGGGTTACACAAAGTCGGTTACAATGGTAGGAGATCTTGAATATCCGCATCGCCAAGCTTGCCTTCCACGCCAAGGAAAGTCCCATCCGGACACGGGACGAAGTCTTCAATCTTGTATCTTCATAGTCCTGGAGTCTGGCTGAAGGTATAGTCCGGCTACCCGAACACCCCCTAATCCAGGACTCCCTCAGTCATTGAAACAAAGTACTACAAGCATGCTCCTAGGTGGATAGATTGGTAGGAAAAGACCATCGCTCGTCCCCGACCGCCACTCATAAGGAAGACAATCAATAAATAAATCATGCTCCGACTTCGTTACATAACGGTTCACCATATGTGCATGCTACGGGAATCACAAACCTCAACACAAGTATTTATACAATCCACAACTACCCACTAGCATGACTCTAATATCACCATCTTTATATCGCAAAACTATTGCAAGGAATCAAACATATCATATTCAGCGATCTACACGTTTATGTAGGATTTTATGAGTAACCATGTGAATGACCAGTTCCTGTCATCTCTCTAAATAGATATAAGTGAAGCAAGAGAGTTTTAATTATTTCTACAAAAGATATGCCCACGCTCTAACAAATATATGTGAAGCAAAAGAGCATTCTACAAATGGCGGTTTTCTATGTAAAGAGAAACAGGCAATCCAAACTTCAAATGATATAAGTGAAGCACATGAAGCATTCTATAAAGCCATACTCAAAAGATATAAGTGAAGTGCAATGAGCATTCTATAAATCAACCAAGGACTATCTCATACCAGCATGGTGAATAAAAAGAAAAATAAAAACCTAAATGCAAAAGACGCTCCAAGACTTGCACATATCGCATGAACGAAACGAATCCGAAAACATACCGATACTTGTTGAAGAAAGAGGGGATGCCTTCCCAGCATCCCCAAGCTTAGACGCTTGAGTCTCCTTGAATATTTACTTGGGGTGCCTCGGGCATCCCCAAGCTTGAGCTCTTGCCTCTCTTCCTTCTTCTCACATCGAAACCTTCTCAATCATCGAACACTTCATCCACACAAAACTTCAACAGAAAACTCGGTAAGATCCGTTAGTATAATAAAGCAAATCACTACTCTAAGTACTATTGCAAACCAACTCATATTTTGTTTTTTAATTGTGTCTACTGTAATATAACTTTTCCATGGCTTAATCCACTGATATAAATTGATAGTTTCATCAAAACAAGCAAACTATGCATCAAAAACAGAATCTGTCTAAAACAGAACAGTCTGTAGCAATCTGAACATTCACCATACTTCTGATACTTGAAAAATTCTGCCAAAATTAGGAAAAATAAACAATTTGTACAGCAAGACAGTGCGAAAAGAATCAGAACCATTTGATGTTCCAGTAAAGAAGTAAATTCACGCACTACAGTGAAAGTTTCTGTTCTCCACCGCACAAACCAACAAGCATCGTAAACATCCTAAAGGCAAAACCTTGGCACATTATTTTTATAATAAAATGGAATTGTACAAGGGGATAATTATTTTTGTTGAAAATTTTCTGTAATCAAGATTCACAAAGTTGCCATGAGCGTGAACAAAGTTCAAGGCTAGCTCCCACTTCAACAATGTTTGTCTTTCTCACTTTCGCTTTCCTTTTTGAAAAAGTTTTGGGTTCCCCTCTTTAGTTTTGTTGTTTTTAAACTATATAAAAGCACTCAACAGAAATAAATGACTCTCTAAAACTTCCGGGTTGTCTCCCTGGCAGCGCTTTCTTTAAAGCCATGAAGCTAGGCATATAGTGCTCAAATAATGAATCCACCCGGATCCCAAGGTATATGAAAGCCAATTTTAATTAACAATGATTTGTAATTTAGTGGTGAGCACAAGATAACATATATAATGTAATGACGAAGTATAACTCTCTTCCTATGCATCGGCATGTCATAAAAGAACAATTCATGCACACATAGTAAAGGCCAATGCATAGTATAAACAGTTTCTTGCAATTTTGTCATATTGGAAACATAGAGGGGTGGAGATATAGTTCATATCTCATAATAATTGCAAGTAGGAGTAGCAAGCACATGCATATTATATTCATCAAAATCATCATGTGCAACGGTAAGATGCAACCCATCAATATAATCCTTAATAAAGGCAAACTTCTCCGATAAAGTGTAGTTGGGAGAATTCAAAAAGATAATAGGACTATCATGTGTGGGTGCAATAGCAACAATTTCATGTTTAACATAAGGAACTATAGCAATTTCATCTCCATAAGCATAATTCATATTGGAATCTTGGCCACAAGCATAATTCATATTGGCATCTTGGCCACAAGTATAGCAAGCATCATCAAAAAGGGATATTTCAAAAGAGTCAAAGGGATCATAACAGTCATCATAGCAATCATCCTTCGGTCAGCACGAAGGGGAATTAAACAATGTATGAATTGAAGAGTTACTCTCATTAGAAGGTAGTCATGGGTGATCAATCCGCTCTTCCTCCTTTTGTTCTTCGCTCTCCTCCTCATCTTTTTCATCTAATGAGCTCACAGTTTCATCAATTTCTTCTTCCATAGACTCCTGCAAAATATTAGTCTCTTCTTGGACAGCGGAGTATTCCTCAATAAATTGTTTAACATAGGTATTAGAAGCATAATTCTCATAACAATATTCAAGTATAGCAAAATTTTCAGATTTGTAAAGAGTAGCATCATACTTTTCAATCAAAGAAGCAATTTCAAAAGCACCCTTAAAAGCAACAAATTCTTCAATTTGTTGAACATCATAGTAATTATAAACACCCTTAGCATATGAAGATAAGATTCCATTATCAATAAACTCACATTGGTAGGGAAGGTGTTTCTTAGGGTTTTCAGAACAACAAGTAAAATCGTAATAATAGCATAAATTCCAAGCATAGCATTGCATAGTATTAATGTGATGCTGTAAAAGTTTCCCTTTTGAGATATTCGGTGTCGCACATAACAAGCATGCTCATCTAAAGATTTGCCCTCAACTAGGCTAGTTGGGGTTTCAGCACGAGCACATAGGGATCGAAGATGATCCAAGTAATAAGCTTCAGCAGTGTGATAGATTTTGAGTGGTTCTTCAACCATTGGTTCAGTAGGTACAACTAATTTTTTTGGTATTTTGCATTTCCTATCCATAACTAAAGATAGAAAACAACTAAGAACAGCAAAATAAAAATTACTTAGTGATAAAGCAAACAGCACACACGAGAATATTCACCCCACGCTATTGCTCCCCGGCAACGGCGCCAAAAAAAGGTCTTGATAACCCACACGTATATGGGATCAATTGTAACCTCTTTCGATAAGTAAGAGTGTCGAACCCAACGAGGAGCTAAAGGTAGAACAAATATTCCCTCAAGTTCTATCGACCACCGATACAACTCTACGCACGCTTGACGTTCGCTTCACCTAGAACAAGTATGAAACTAGAAGTACTTTGTAGGTGTTTTTGGATAGCTTTGCAAGAAAGTAAAGAGCGAGTAAATAAAATCTAGGGGCTGTTTAGATAAAGACACAACTAAATTAGTTTTAGTAGAGAGCTTTTGTCAACAAGAAAGTTATTTGTCCCTAGGCAATCGATAACTAGACCGGTAATCATTATTGCAATTTTATTTGAGGGAGAGGCATAAGCTAACATACTTTCTCTACTTGGATCATATGCACTTATGATTGGAACTCTAGCAAGCATCTGCAACTACTAAAGATTCATTAAGGTAAAACCCAACCATAGCACTAAAGTATCAAGTCCCCTTTATCCCATACGCAAACAACCTACTTACTCGGGTCTGTGCTTCTGTCACTCACGCCACCCACCATAAGCAAATCATGAACATATTGCAAACCCTACAGCGGGAATCCCTCACGCTTGTGCGACACGGAGAGCACCAGAGGACAACACCAATAATAAAACATACAACTCAAACCAACCTTGATCATCAAATAGCCATTAGGACAAAACAGATCTACTCAAACATCATAGGATAGCCATACATCATTGGGAAATAATATATAGCGTTGAGCACCATGTTTAAGTAGAGATTACAGTGGGTAAGAGAGAGGTTACACCGCTGCATAGAGGGGGGAAGAGTTGGTGATGATGGCGGTGAAGTTGTTGGTGAAGATGGCGGTGATGATGATGGCCCCGGCAGCGCTCCGGCGCCATCGGGAGCAAGGGGGAGAGGGCCCCCCTTCTTCTTCTTCTTCTTCCTTGACCTCCTCCCTAGATAGGAGAAGGGTTTCCCCACTGGTCCTTGGCTTCCATGGCGTGGGAGGGGCGAGAGCCCCTCCTAGATTGGATCTATCTCTCTGTCTCTCTCTGTTTCTGCGTTCTCCCTTGGCTCTGTTTCACCGTTTCGTGTATATATGGAGATCCGTAACTCCGATTGGCCTGAAACCTTCGCCGTGATTTTTTTCTGAATATTAGCTTTCTTGCGGCAAAAGAAGAGCGTCAACCGTCTTACGGTGGGATCACGAGGGTAGGGGCGCGCCCCCCTGCCTCGTGACCACCTCGGGCACTGGTTCACGTTGATTTTCCTTCCGAATTTTCCATATTTTCCAAAAATAAGCTCCATCCGTTTTTATCCCATTTGGACTCCGTTTGATATGGATATTCTGCGAAACCAAAAACATGCAACAGACAAGAACTGGCACTGGGCACTGGATCAATATGTTAGTCCCAAAAATAGTATAAAAAGTTGCCAAAAGTATATGAAAGTTCGATAATATTGGCATGGAACAATCAAAAATTATAGATACGACGGAGACGTATCAGGCGGTAACGTTTTTTTCACGAAATACAGAGGCCCTTTCGCTGGGTCCCTGATGTTAGGTGGAGGAATCATTATTTTGCGCGTAATAAGGAGGCATTTCCTTGCGTGCGGCCGTGGACCCAGCTGTCAGCCTCTCCACGTACAGTCCACTTCAGATGGATGTCGGTCATTGACCACGTTGACCAGGCTGTGCCGAGAGCGCCAGGGCGGTGGACGACGGCGAGGCCTAGGAAGGGAAGGACACGGAGGCAGGGAAGACTCGGCAGTTGTTTCCCACGCGGAGGGGAGTACGACTGTACGAGGGTTTACTGGTTCGTCTGCCGTCGCCGGAGAATAACAGCAGGTGTGGGTGAGTAGAGGGATGGCTAGGCCAGCGATGGGAGTACGGTGGGGCCATGAGGCCTGTGCGGCAGCACAACCGGCCGCGGGGAGGAGGGAGCAGGCAGTCCCGCCGGCGCTTGTTTGAGCGACTGGAGCAGGAAGAGCAGAGATTGAAGAAGCACGACGGTCGTTCGATGGACATCCAACAGTCACTGCTTGTGCGTCAACCTTTTTTAGGAAAGCCTCAAATCTGTGGAAAACAGCATACAGCCCATCTGCCATTATTTCTATTAATTTACAGCGCATTTGCTAATTCTTAAGATTTTTTTTGGAGCGCATATTCTTTTTGTTAGCATTACAGCCCATATTGTGGCCACGGTTAAAAAATTAACGAAATTTTGCATATTTCGGTGCGGTCCGAACAATTTTTAATCCCAAAATTTTGACTCACATTCAAACTAATTTTAAAAATAAATGTATATCAATATAAAATCCAACAAATTGTCCATGCATAAAAATTAATGTAATTTAAAATCTCGAAATGAAAAAAAATATTTTAAACTAATTGCCGGTTTGATGTGTTTTAAAAATGTACAGCCCATTTCTCATTACTGATGGGCCATTTTCTCAGTCAGCCGAATGAAGCTCTCCTCGTCTTGAAAGATTTGAAGCCCAACAGGCCTGACAAAGTGACTTACTTGGCAAATCACAAAAAAATTGGGTTGTGGCCGTGGACCCAGCTGTCAGCCTCTCCACGTACAGTACTCTTCTGATGGAAGTCGGTCGTTGACCACATTGACCACACCGCGCCGAGAGCACCAAGGCGGTGGACGATGGCGAGGCCTAGGAAGGGGACGACACGGAGCCGGGGAAGACGCGGCAGTGGATGCCCACGTGGAGAGGAGTACGAGGTTCACTGGTTCAGCTGCGGCGTGAGGCTGCCATCGCCGCAGAATAACAGGGGGTGTGGGTTAGTAGAGGGATAGCATGGGCCAGCGGTGGGAGTAGTAGGGGGCGGTGAGGCCTCCGCGGCATCACAGCCGGCCACGAGAGGCAGGAGCACACGGCACGACCGGTGCAGCTTTGGGCGGCTGGAGCAAGAAGACCAGAGGTTGAAGAAGCACTACGGCCGTTGGATGGACATCGTATGGTCACTGGAGCTAGAATCGTTCATATTGACTAAGTTGACAAAGCCCTCCATCCTCGTCAACTTAGTAGGCCCACAAGTCAGCCTCCCACCAGGTTGGGTCCCAGCTAGCAGGGGGAATATTCATTTTTCTGTGCGTAATAAGGAGGCACTTTCGGTGGGTCCGAGCTGACAGCGAGGGGGAACGTTCTTTCGCGAAATACGGTGGTCCGTCCGGTGGGTCCCAGCAGTCAGGGGCAAACGTTTTTTTCGTGAAATACGGTGGCCCGTCTGGTGGGTCCCAGCAGTCAGGGGGAAACATTTTTTCCACGAAATACTGGTGGCCGTCCGGTGGGTCCCTGCTGTCAGGTGGAGGAATAATTATTTTGCGCGTAATAAGGAGGCACTTCCTTGCGGCTGCCATGGACCCAGCTGTCAGCCTCTCCATGTACAGTACTCTTCCGATGGAAGTCGGTCGTTGACCACATTGACCATGCCGCGCTGAGAGCACCACGGAGGTGGACGACGGCGAGGCCTAGGAAGGGGATGACGCGGAGCCAGGGAAGACGCAGCAGTGTATGCCCACGCGAAGAGGAGTACGAGGGTTCACTGGTTCGGCTGCGGTGTGAGGCTACCGTCGCCATAGAATAACAGGGGGAGTGGGTGAGTGGAGGGATGGCCTGGCCAGCGATGGGAGTAGTATGGGGACGATGAGGCCTCCGCGGCAGCACAGCCGGCCACGGGAGGCAGGAGCATGCGGCACGACCGGCGCTGCTTTGGGCGGCTGGGGCAAGAAGACCAGAGGTTGAAGAAGCACTACGGCCGTTGGATGGACATCGTTGACCACACCGCGCCGAGAGCACCAGGGCGGTGGACGACGGCGAGGCCTACGAAGGGAATGACACGAAGCCGAGGAAGACATGGCAGTGGCTGCCCACGCGGTGGAGAGTACGAGGGTTGACTGGTTCGGCTGCCGTCGCTAGAAAATAACAGGAGGTGCGGGTGAGTAGAGGGATAGTGTAGCAACCAGACCTCAAACAGTCTGATCTCTGTGCTCCGGTGTCATCCCTGGATCAGTAATGCTGACACCACACAGTACTCGGAGGATTTATAGAAGAGTAGCAATCACACACTTATTACATCGAGTGTCTCAAAAGAGAACTTATTACAATAAATATGGCTTAAGGCCATCTAATAACGATAACAGCGGAAGGCTTGGAAGATAAGTGAGTCCATCAACTCCAACGGCATCACTGAGTATAGAACCACGACCTAAAAACTCCTTAATCGTTGTCTGAAAAGTCTGCAACATTAACGTTGCAGCCCGAAAACGGGTCAGCACATGGAATATGCTGGCAAGGTAACACATAGAGAGTAATGGAATGCAACAGCTATACTATATGCATATTTGGCTGGTGGAAAGCTCTATGGTTACAGTTTTTGCGTAAAGCCAATTTTTCCCTACTTCAAAGGAATAAATTTAATTACTATCATGGTGGTTGTTAGACATTGAGAATGGTTGACAGCATTCTCAATCCCAATTAAGTAACATCATTAAAACCCAACAAAATTAATTTAGATAAACATGTTGAGATTCACATGATAATCCAGGTACTAGATACTCAAGATGTCCATAACTGGGGACACGGCTAACCATGATTAGTTTGTTACACTCTGCAGAGGTTTGCGCACTTTTCCCCACAAGACTCGATCGCCTCCGTTTGGTTTCTCGCACTACAAGGTGTTTGAGAAACGGATGACCGAGACATAGTCTTTCAAAAGCGCTAGCACCTTACGATCGGGTAGACCGTACCACCTACATCCCCTACATCTGCTAGTTTACCACTGTAAGAGTTCGCACAACTTAGTCAACTATGCCAGAGCCCATAATGGCTTGTGGCTGCACACGGAAGTTTCTAGTATGAATAATCTCATGATCCCTTTGAGCCTGGGTGGCGGTCCAAAAGAAAAACAGGCAAGTCCTGGAAACCCCAGGTGCCTCAATCCGCCCAGATGTGTATTAGGTTGCCACCTTAGATAAACCATTAATTAACAATCTCACATCTGTCATGGATATCACTCACCCAATCCACGTCTACTAGCATAGCATGGCATAATAAGCAAACGTAGAAGTAACTCCCAAAGGTTTGATAATAAACAGGTAATAGGTACTACCTCATCTACTTTCCATCCCACAATTTAATTAGATCCTAATCATGCAACGTGTGAGGATTGATCTAATGCAATAAAACTGGGTTGTAGAAAAGGTATGATCAAAGTGTTACTTGCCTTGCTGATGATCCGCGAAACCTAGAGATTCGATGTAACAGGCGGCGCACTCCGGGTATTCTATCGCAGACAAGAAACAAGCATACAATAAGTACTCATCTAATGCACAGGTAAAACTTAAATAGAAGATCTAACCAGAAAGTTCAACTTAAGAACCCTGGTTTGCAAAGGAATCAAATCGAACGAAGCCAAAGAAATCAAACGACGAAAGAAAAGAACTTCATTCTAGTAATCTGGATCTAGGGCAAATTTTACAGTAGCAAAAACATGTTTAAGTTGATTATTCGGAAAGAGGGTTTCGAGACGAAACTCCAGGCGCTTGAATCGCCTGATTCCGACAAACGAGCGAAAAGTTAAACCAAAACGAAATCGGATCAGAAATCGCGATCAGAAAATAACCGCGGAAAAATCCGATGAAAAAGAAAAACGACGAACAAATTTTTTTTAAACAGCATGGAAAACGAGGCGGCGGTGAACCTCGGGCGGCGCGCAACTCCGGCGGTGGCAGGCGGCGGGCGGCGGCGGCTGGGGCGCGCTAGGGTTAGGGCGGCGGTGGGCTGGCTCGGCTCGGGCCTCGGGCGCGCCTTATAAAGGCCCCGGCCAGGCGGAGTCCTGGCCGAGTACGGCCCAAAGTCGGTTCCGCGTTTTTTTTAAATAATTACGCTCGGAAGAAAAATAAAAAGAAATACTAAACGGACTCCAAAAATCACGAAATAAATTTTCCCGGGTTTCTAAAATCAAGCCCGATAAAGTGAACATTTATCTGGGCCAAAACTACAACTTTGAAAAACACGCATTTTTCCTAAATTCAAATAAAAATACCGAAAAACTCCAAAATAAGTATTATTTGATTTTTTATTAAATCCTCAATATTTCTATATTTTGGGAAAGTCATTTTATTCCCTCTCTCATATTTTTGTAATAGAAATAATTGATGATAAAATAAATAAAATCAAATGATCCTGTTTACATAATTTGAGAAAACTCAAATATGTAAAAAAACGAAATCCCCAACTCTCTCCGTGGGTCCTTGAGTTGCTTAGGATTTTCTAGGATCAAAACCAAAAGCAAAAATAAAATATGATATGCATGATGATCTAATGTATAACATTCCAAATTGAAATTTTGGGATGTTACAAACCTACCCCCTTAAGATGAATCTCGCCCTCGAGATTCGGGTTGGCTAGAAAATAGGTGAGGGTGGTCTTTGAGCAAATCTTCCTCTCGCTCCCAGGTGGCTTCATCCTCCGTGTGGTGGCTCCACTGAACTTTGCAAAACTTGATAACCTTGCTACGAGTAACTCGGCTGGCAAACTCAGGAATCTTGACTGGTTTCTCCTCATAGGTCAAATTGTTATCCAACTGAATTGCTTCCAATGGCACTTTGTCTCTCAAAGGTATGTCAGCCATCTCCGCGTGACACTTCTTCAACTGAGAAACGTGAAACACATCATGAACTCCTGTTAATCCTTCTGGCAATTCCAACTTGTAAGCCACTTCTCCCATACGCTCCAAAACTTGATATGGTCCTACAAATCGTGGCGCTAACTTCCCCTTAACTCCAAAGCGCTTAATCCCTCGAAGTGGGGGTACTCGAAGATAAGCTCTATCTCTGACTTCGTAAACTGTCTCCTTGCGTTTAGAATCTGCGTAGCTCTTCTGCCTGGACTGGGCTACCTTGAGCCTATCGCGAATCAACTTCACCTTCTGTTCAGACTCCTTAATCAAATCTAGTCCAAACAACTGGCGGTCTCCAACTTCGTCCCATGACAACGGTGTCCTGCACCTCCTTCCGTACAAAGCCACGAAAGGGGCCATCTTCAAACTGGTCTGATAGCTATTATTGTAAGAGAACTCTGCATATGGCAAATTATCGTCCCAACTAGATCCATAATCTAGCGCACAAGCTCTCAGCATATCCTCCAAAATCTGATTGACTCTCTCAGTCTGTCCATCTGTCTACGGATGAAAAGCTGTACTAAATTCTAACCTAGTACCCAAAGTCTCATGCAACTGCTTCCAGAACTTTGGGGTAAACTGGGTTCCTCTATCTGATACGATGCTCCTCGAAACTCCATGCAAACATACGATCCTGGTCATGTATATCTTTGCCAACCTAGCACTGGTGTAAGTGGTCTTTACTGGGATGAAATGAGCTACCTTCGTCAATCGATCAACTACGACCCAAATCGAGTCATAGCCAGAACGAGTCCTTGGTAATCCCGTGATAAAATCCATGCCTAGCTTATCCCATTTCCATTCAGGTATCGGCAATGGTTGCAACAATCCTGCTGGCTTCTGATGCTCTGCCTTTACTCTCTGACATACGTCACAAACTGCTACATACTCTGCAATATCCGTTTTCATTCCGGTCCACCAGAAAATATCCTTCAAATCCAAATACATTTTGGCATTTCCTGGGTGAATCGAATACGGTGAATCATGTGCCTCTTGCAGAATCAACTTTCTGATCTCCGGGTCATTGGGCATGTAAACATGGTCTTCAAACCATAAGGTGTCGTGCTCATCCTCACGAAATGCTTTAGCTTTTCCCTTGCTCAGTTTCTCCTTTATAGCGGCAATCTCTTTGTCTGTTTTCTAAGCTTCTCTGATTCTATCCATCAAGGTTGACTGAATTTCCAATGTTGCTACATAGCCTCTCGGAACTATCTCCAAACATAGCTCACGAAGATTTTCTGCTAACTCCTTGGGTATTTCTCCCGTCATTAACGTATTGACATGGCTCTTGCGGCTTAATGCATCAGCTACTACATTAGCTTTTCCGGGATGGTAATGTAATTTCATATCATAATCCTTGATGAGCTCCAACCATCTCCTTTGTCTGAGGTTCAACTCCTTCTGCGTGAAAATGTACTTCTGACTCTTATGATCCATGTACACCTCACAATGATTTCCAATGAGGAAATGTCTCCATGTCTTCAATGCATGCACTACGGCTGCTAACTCCAAATCATGCATAGCATAATTCAATTCGTGAGGCTTCAGTTGTCGTGAAGCATACGATACAACTCTCCCTTCCTGCATAAGCACTGCTCCAAGTCCTCGACGTGAAGCATCGCAATACACCTCATAGTCCTTGGTTTGATCTGGCAAAATCAACACTGGTGAGGTAACCAAACGTTTCTTCAATTCCTGAAAACTTGCCTCACACTCATCAGTCCATTTGAACTTAGTATCCTTCTTCAACAACTCCGTCATAGGCTTCGCGATCTTTGAGAAATTCTCAATAAACCTCCGGTAGTATCCTGCGAGTCCAAGAAAACTCCGGATCTCTCCAACGGTAGTTGGGGCTTCCCACTTGGTCACGGTTTCAACTTTAGCGGGATCTACTGCTATACCTTCTCCAGATATAACATGTCCGAGGAATCCTACTTCCTTCAACCAAAATTCACATTTGCTAAACTTGGCATATAATTGATGTTCTCTGAGCTTTCCAAGTACCAAACGCAAATGCTCCTTATGCTCCTCTTCATTCTTCGAATATACCAGGATATCATCAATGAACACTACGACGAACTTATCCAAAAACTCCATAAACACTTTGTTCATCATGTTCATAAAATAGGCAGGCACGTTAGTCAGTCCAAATGACAAAACGGTATACTCATAGAGCCCATACCTGGTGGTAAAAGCTGTCTTCGGAATATCCTGTTCTCGAATCTTCAACTGATGGTATCCTGATCGCAAATCGATCTTGGAAAACACTTTAGCTCCTTGCAATCGATCAAACAGATCATTGATCATTGGTAGCGGGTACTTGTTCTTGATTGTTACTTCATTCAATCCTCGATAGTCAACAACCATCCTTAATGATCCATCCTTCTTCTCTACTAGAAGTATTGGTGATCACCAAGGCGAAGAACTTGGGCGAATGTAACCTTTATCCAGTAACTCCTTAATTTGCTTCTTAATTTCCACCAAATCTTTTGCTGGCATCCTATATGGTCTCTTTGATATTGGCCCAGTGCCTGGCAAAAGCTCAATCAAAAACTCAATGTCTCTATCCGGTGGCATGCCTGGCAACTTTTCGGGAAATACATCAGGAAAATCCTTTACCACTGGTACTTCCTCCTGCACAACTCCTGATAAGGAATTTACTTGTGTCCTCTTTGGTACATGCCGGGATACATACTTGATCCTTCTCCCTTCTGGTGTGGTAAGCAAAATTGACTTACTAGCGCACTCAATATTCCCTTCATACTTGGATAACCAATCCATGCCTAATATCACTTCCAATCCTTGAGATTCCAGTACTATTAGGTCTGAGGGAAAAACATAGTTACCAATCCTTAATGGTAACCGATCACACCAGAGACTTGCCACATACTCTGCTCCTGGCGAGGTTACTAACATGGGTGATCTAAGGGCTTGGGTTGGTAGGTTATACTTATCCACAAATCCCCTTGATATGTATGAATGCGATGCACCAGTATCAAAAAGAACGAGTGCAGTAAATGACTTAACCAAAAACTTACCTATTACTACATCGGGATAAGCTTCAACCTCCTCCACGCTAACGTGGTTCACCTGTCCCCTGTTGAAAGGGTTCGGCTTCTTCCCAGAACTTCCATTGCCATTTTGGCCTTCAGGACATTCATTTGCATAATGTCCTGGCTTCGAACACTTATAGCAAGTGACGTGGCTCAAGTCCTTCTTGGCTAGGGTTGATGAGGTGTTGCGGTTCTGTCCGTTGCTTCCTCCATTCCCATTACCATTCTTGGTGCCATTGTGATTGTGCGAGCTACCTACTCCATGGGTATGCTAAAAATGTCCTCCTGGTCTAGGGGTAAAACGAGGCTTCTGCTGAGCTCCTGAATTATACCTTCCTTGTCTATACTTCCTCTTGCGGTTCTCAATTTGCTGTTGCTTCCCTTCAATCATAAGAGCACGATCTACCAACTCCTGGTAGTTGTTGAAGGTGGCTACCATCAACTGCATACTCAACTCATCATTCAATCCTTCCAGGAATTTCTCCTGCTTAGCTGCATCTGTAGCAACGTCATCTGGGGCATATCGTGCTAGCTTACTAAACTCCTCCACATACTGGCCAACTGTCCGCCCTCCTTGGCGCAAGTTACGAAACTCACGCTTCTTCATGGCCATTGCTCCTGCTGAAACATGGGCAGTACGAAAAGCCTGTTGAAACTGGTCCCATGTGACAGTGTCGACTGGGAAGGTGGCTGTGAAATTCTCCCACCAGGATGCTGCGGGTCCTTCTAACTGATGTGCGGCAAACTTAACCTTCTCCACATCTGTGCATCCTGCTGTGGTCAACTCCCTAGCTATCTTGCGGAGCCAATCATCTGCTACTATCGGCTCGGTGCTACTGGAAAACACCGGCGGATTTAGCCTAAGAAAACGGGCTAAGTGGTCAACAGGTGGTGGTGGTGGTGGTGGTGGGGTGTTGTTGTTGTTCCCCTGATTCTGATTCTGAACTAGCAACTGCATCAAGGTGTTCTGCTGCTGGATCAACTGGGTGAGCTCCGACGGAAAGGCAAGTCCGGGGTCACGTCTCGGAGGCATCTGAGGGTTTAGAAAAGATGAGATATAAGAATAGAGGGGGTCTAAAGAGAAAACACTACCCATATGCACATGAGGCAAAAACAAACAATTCACTTCAATCAATCAAACAAGGACATACAATCGATCTAGCTATCGCAAAAGTGCTCGGACTACTATATTTACATGGTGGACTACTACTACTGATGAGGTGGTCTACTAGAAATATTCTACGGTTGTAGACTCCATGATATCTGCTCCTGCTTCATCCACATAGTCATCATCGCTACTATCCGAGTCGGTGCCGTCAATGATGATGTAGTCTTCCAGGCTAATCTCCTTGGGTTCTTCGTCTTCATCTACTGGTGTCGGGCCTCCCATAAATATTCCTAGCTTCATAGTTAGGTCGGCATTCTTATCCATCAATACTTCAATTTCTTCTTCATAATCTTCACGTGTAACCTTGAGTTCTTCCTCCAGTTCCTTGATTCTAGTTTTAGCCTTCTTCAGATCTATCATGTCGGCGCACATATGATTCTCCTGTCGTCGAATGTGCTGGTTTAACTCCTGAATAAAAGCTGCAATTGATCTATCTTTCCTGGTGCTGATCATTTCCCAGTGTTCATCTCGGCGCCCACAAATCTAGTAGATAGTATCCTTAAGATCCTTGCAGTAGACTTCTCCAATGCGTCCCATGGCGATGTGAGCTGCCATGCTCTTTCCTAGACTCCAAGTTGGTGCATCAAAAGAAAACTCTATGGGCTCAGTCACTGGCATGAACGTCCTTCCTGGAACTTGAACTTGAATCATCCAGCGCTCTTCTTCAGGTAAGGTGGCGTTGTAGGTTCCCGTGAAGCTTGGTACTCCTATGTTCAGGTATCTAGTGACTTCCTTCAAGTGGCGTCCAAAGGGTGTATCTTCATCTGGTTGTGTGAACTTGTTCCTTGCATCCGCCATCCTAAAGAGTAGAAGAGATGAGAAGTCAGAAGAGAGGAGAGTGAGTAGTGATCTAGGTCTTTAGCTTAGTGGTCGTGTCCTACAGTCAGTGTGTGCTCTGATACCATCTCTGTAGCAACCAGACCTCAAACAGTCTGATCTCTATGCTCCGGTGTCATCCCTGGATTAGTAATGCTGACACCACACAGTACTCGGAGGATTTATAGCAGAGTAGCAATCACACACTTATTACATCGAGTGTCTCAAAAGAGAACTTATTACAATAAATATGGCTTAAGGCCATCTAATAATGATAACAGCGGAAGGCTTGGAAGATAAGTGAGTCCATCAACTCCAACGGCATCACTGAGTATAGAACCACGACCTAAAAACTCCTTAATCGTCGTCTGAAAAGTCTGCAACATTAACGTTGCATCCTGAAAACGGGTCAGCACATGGAATATGCTAGCAAGGTAACACATAGAGAGTAATGGAATGCAACAGCTATACTATATGCATATTTGGCTGGTGGAAAGCTCTATGGTTACAGTTTTTGCGTAAAGCCAATTTTTCCCTACTTCAAAGGAATAAATTTAATTACTATCATGGTGGTTGTTAAACATTGAGAATGGTTGACAGCATTCTCAATCCCAATTAAGTAACATCATTAAAACCCAACAAAATTAATTTAGAGTAACATGTTGAGATTCACATGATAATCCAGGTACTAGATACTCAAGATGTCCATAACCGGGGACACGGCTAACCATGATTAGTTTCTTACACTCTGCAGAGGTTTGCGCACTTTTCCCCACAAGACTCGATCGCCTCCGTTTGGTTTCTCGCACTACAGGGTGTTTGAGAAACGGATGACCGAGACATAGTCTTTCAGAAGCGCTAGCACCTTACGATCGGGTAGACCGTACCACCTACATCCCCTACATCTGCTAGTCTACCACTGTAAGAGTTCGCACAACTTAGTCAACTATGCCAGAGCCCATAATGGCTTGTGGCTGCACACGGAAGTTTCTAGTATGAATAATCTCATGATCCCTTTGAGCCTGGGTGGCAGTCCAAAAGAAAAACAGGCAAGTCCTGGAAACCCCAGGTGCCTCAATCCACCCAGATGTGTATTAGGTTGCCACCTTAGATAAACCATTAATTAACAATCTCACATCTGTCATGGATATCACTCACCCAATCCACGTCTACTAGCATAGCATGGCATAATAAGCAAACGTAGAAGTAACTCCCAAAGGTTTGATAATAAACAGGTAATAGGTACTACCTCATCTACTTTCCATCCCACAATTTAATTAGATCCTAATCATGCAACGTGTGAGGATTGATCTAATGCAATAAAACTGGGTTGTAGAAAAGGTATGATCAAAGTGTTACTTGCCTTGCTGATGATCCGCGAAACCTAGAGATTCGATGTAACAGGCGGCGCACTCCGGGTATTCTATCGCAGACAAACAACAAGCATACAATAAGTACTCATCTAATGCACAGGTAAAACTCAAATAGAAGATCTAACCAGAAAGTTCAACTTAAGAACCCTGGTTTGCAAAGGAATCAAATCGAACGAAGCCAAAGAAATCAAACGACGAAAGAAAACAACTTCGTTCTAGTAATCTGGATCTAGGGCAAATTTTACAGTAGCAAAAACATGTTTAAGTTGATTATTCGGAAAGAGGGTTTCGAGACGAAACTCCAGGCGCTTGAATCGCCTGATTCCGACAAACGAGCGAAAAGTTAAACCAAAACGAAAATCGGATCAGAAATCGCGATCAGAAAATAACCGCAGAAAAATCCGATGAAAAAGAAAAACGACGAACAATTTTTATTTTTTTTTAAACAGCATGGAAAACGAGGCGGCGGCGAACCTCGGGCTGCGCGCAACTCCGGCGACGGCGGGCGGCGGCGGCGGCTGGGGCGCGCTAGGGTTAGGGCGGCGGTGGGCTAGCTCGGCTCGGGCCTCGGGCGCGCCTTATAAAGGCCCCGGCCAGGCGGAGTCCTGGCCGAGTACGGCCCAAAGTCGGTTCCGCGTTTTTTTAAATAATTACGCTCAGAAGAAAAATAAAAAGAAATACTAAACAGACTCCAAAAATCACGTAATAAATTTTCCCGGGTTTCTAAAATCAAGCCCGATAAAGTGAACATTTATCTGGGCCCAAACTACAACTTTGAATAACACGCATTTTTCCTAAATTCAAATAAAAATACCGAAAAACTCTGAAATAAGTATTATTTGATTTTTTTATTAAATCCTCAATATTTCTATATTTTGGGAAAGTCATTTTATTCCCTCTCTCATATTTTTGTAATAGAAATAATTGATGATAAAATAAATAAAATCAAATGATCCTGTTTACATAATTTGAGAAAACTCAAATATGTAAAAAAAATGAAATCCCCAACTCTCTCCGTGGGTCCTTGAGTTGCTTAGGATTTTCTAGGATCAAAACCAAAAGCAAAAATAAAATATGATATGCATGATGATCTAATGTATAACATTCCAAATTGAAAATTTGGGATGTTACAGATAGACAGGCCAGGGATGCGAGTATGATGGGGCTGTGAGGCCTTCCCAGCAGCACTGCCGGCCATGGGAGGCGGGAGCAGGCGGTTCTGACGGCGCTGGTTTGGGCGGCTGGGGCAGGAAGATTAGAGACTGAAGAAGCACGATTATCGTTAGATTGACATCTAACGGTCTGACGCTGGTAGAGTCGATTGTTGACTAAGTTTTTTTTGAAAAACCTTGTGTACGCATGAACTTAGTAGGTCCACAAGTCAGCCTCCAAATCTGTGGCAGACAACATAAAGCCCATTTGCTATTTTTATAATTTGCAGCCCATTTGCTAATTCTTAAGTAATTTATTACAGCCCATTTTCTGCCCAGGACCACGGTCAAAAAGTCCAACCTTATTTTCAATATTTTGGTGGAGTCCGAACTATTGTAATCCCAAAATGATAAACATTTTTTTAAAAACTTATTGATTTGCCAAAAAAATCGTTTTCTTTTTGTAAGCAAATAAGACGTGGGACAATTTAGTTGGTTTAAGGGAAAACCAGTGGTAAAAAAATCAGCGTTGGGTGGGAAAAACAACAAAAATAAGGATGTAAATATGAAAAGGGAATTTTATGTGTTTTCAATATAACGATACGTGTATATGAACTAGTAAACCTATAGGTAGAGATTAGAAAACGGATGTAGGACATGCGTTTCAAGAGGAAAATAGAACTAGGTTGTGTGTTTGATTCAGTAAAAAAACTGCCTGCGGATGTTGTAAGACAAAATATAACTAACGCTAGCGGGCCAGAGGCCAGTAGATACCTGCTGGATCTTTGTGCCCCGTTGTCGTCATGGGCTAGGCCTGTTAAAAACAAAATAACCCTGGGCAATCTACAGCCCAGTTGAAACTTGCTCGACCTGAAAAAACAATATACGTGTCCAATAAACGAGAGAATTCTGCAAGTACACACTGATAACTGGGATGCTGCACGGATATTGTTTTTTTATCATGATAATAAGTGCATGCACTTGTTTCGAAAAAATTGGAGAACTGGGAATTCAAACGGCAGGTGCTTATGCTACCCATCAAATAAAAATCAGGTGCCTGAAAATTCGTTTCGAAACAAATGATTCAGCTTTATATCCATGTCGACCCTCGGCATGATGGTTGGAAGCAAATGCAAGTTCATAACAAAAGATCGTTAACAACAATACCAACTTGCGGACGACAAGGTAGTACAACTACCAATACCAAACTAACTTATAATATTTTTACTCCTGACCCTAGTGTTCGTCTAGTAGAAAATCTTGCAGAGGACCAGCTCCCGCTCCTTCTCTTGCTCCAGGTCCCCGAGGTGGTACTGATGCATCACCCAGTTGGTCCTCTGCTGGTCGAAGTTCTTGTTGGTGTGCAGCACCAGAACCTTTTTTGCTGCCCGTCTGCCGGCCGTTGACCATCACCGGCAAGCTATTGCCGGTCTTGTGCCACATCGCGTGCATGCCTCACTCTGACTGTATCTTGCGACGCGTCCACGCGCCCCTTTTGAACGCCCTGGAATTGCGCTGGAAGAAATGCTTCCTTAGGCCACTCAGTGTGATACCTGCAGTATTGTGGAATACAGGTTTTAGTGTACCTAGTTGGCATTTTCATAACATCTTTGGCATGTTGCAGTCACTTGTTTCACTTTTTATTAACTGATAAATTGTAATTGCTTCACCAGGTCTGCGTCTAAAAAGAAAAATAGAGCTATAAACAAAGTAATATGTTTGTGCAAGTAGATGGCTGATCGGTGTCTTACCTGGAAGTTTCTCAGGTTGGGTGTAATATATGTCGTGCTCGCTGTCGATGGTTGGTATAAACAAATCGATGAGAGACTGAAATTTCGCATTGTCAGCACTCACTTTCACCTCAAGGTGCTCGATCAGCTCCTGATCCGTGGGATCGAACTTGACGCCAGCCGGCAGCACGGGCCAATCCTACTTCGACTTGCATCGGTAATTCCAGTTATATGGTACTCAATGTATGATCAATCGACTATTTTAAGTGAATGATGAAAGATTTCGACAGATAAGTGGTACTCCAAATCTGAAGTCCAGAATACCCGAACATGCCGCCAGGATTCTTGTGTCACCTCACGCGCAGCGTGTTGTCACGTCAATTCAATGTGTGGACATGATGAATAATTTGACCGGCGTATACTAGTACTGCTACTGTACTACTTACTAGTCGTATTTAGTGTCACAATTTATACATAGGTTTAACTAACAAGTACGCACTTGAAGCCTAACTAATATATATATATATGGCTTCTGCACAGCATCTCCATCATCATTATCAGTACATCCTATGCAGGTGAGTTAGGATGCACTTGATCCCAGGAAGGTATCTATCCTTCAAACCAGAGGAGTGCTTCAAACTAACAACAGTACATAATATCCAACAAAAGAGGGTCGTGCTACAACAGCAGAATACATGCTCAGTCTAGATATCAGCACGAATCAAGTTGTGCATATTTGCTGTTGGCATGAACCACATCGTCGCATGTCGGGTTTGCAAAAGCCATCCATCGCATGGAAGCTTGATGCCTTTCACACACTGAAGATTATCTGGCAACAAGCTGTGTCGACGAATCTCTGGATATGGTGATTCATGAAACCCATGGTATGATGTGTAAACACAGCCCCCCTCACGAATGGAAGTTGCATAGCACAGTAATCATCGCCGGTGATATGATCGATGATTGGTTGGATGATCGGATAATTGAGCCCGAGGAACAAGGAGTGGTTGCCGAGGCTGTAAACCCGCCTCCAGTTGAATACGCTTGGCCTAACGGAGCTGGGATCTTTCTCGAACACGAAGCAGTCATAGCCATCAATGTCACGAATGCCCCATGCATTGTACTGCATGTGGTTTGATGTAATGGTTTGGTCAATTTGGTACGTGCGAATGAGCATCAAATGACTGTCGTCAGCTGAACGAGCGATAAACCACCACCCATCGGCTGGTATGATTCCAGGTCCTGGATTCATGAAGGCCAGCGCATTTGTGTCTGCTGCAACAATTCAAATTGGAGACCAAAAGGACAAAAATAAATAATCATGTTCAGAGTATGTGTGGAATTAAGATTATTATAACAATGACACATATCATAGACAGAGAATTGCAATGTCGTGGTCATAATCATACCCCAAGTTAAAAAAAATAAGCCAATGGCTTTCATATTCTAGCAATATGTCATGGTTCAAACATCATGTAACAATGAGAGGAAAACAGCTATGACAGCGCCTACTCATATTCTACCATAGCACTTACTACTACTGTTCTCATATCAACTCTAAGCAATAACATGTGTTGTTATAAAAATCTTGTAAACGAGAGTAACATATAGCAATCATGATGTTATGCTCATAATATGTATTCTAACAATCATTAGATGCCAATTGTTCTCATACCAACTCTAACAATATCATGTGTGGTCATAAAAATCTAGGAAATGAGAGGAACATATAGCAATGATGTGGTTATAGACATGTTATGCATTCTAAATTTGTAACAAATGAATAGGAAATCGTATTCATAAGGTAAAGATGAGATGAGATAGAACAATTACACGATGATAGATTCCACCAATATAGGTAGCCAATCTGTGCGTCGACCGCGTAAACGATGCCATCATGCACTATAGCATCAGTTAGAAATGTTTCCTCAACAGGATTGATGATGAGCCATAACCATGTATGGCGACCGGATTCCAGATAGACTAATCCCTTGTTGAACAAGGCAATGAGCTTGTAATCCATGTAGTCTTCTGATGGTGTGGGCACTTCGCAGATTACAACTTTCTGCAAACAGAGGTCGAGCCAAAAGCTTGATGCGTCTCATGCGTAGTAGGCAGGAGTGTCCGGCGGGCCGCGAGGCTCGATGGCGGCGGTATCCAACGATGGAAGGGTGATCTCTCGCTGGGTGTAGATATCCACGAGACGCCACAGACTACTGGTGTGGTGGATGAGGATGATCCAGTTGGCCTTCATGCCCGCCCAGTAGTGGCCGCACATGAAGGACAGGTGGACAGGTAGTGGTAGCATGTCGAGGGGCACCACGGCAACCTCCGTAGGATTGTCAAGTCAGTGTCTGGGCCACCTGCAAGGATCGGGCATCAGCAAGCAGGGTGTCTTGAAAAGAGCCGGTCGGTTGCAGATGAGTAGACGGTACAAAGACACCGAGCATGCGGCCAGACGGACGGTGCTGAGTAGGTCCATACGACTACAGATCTGCTCCAAGAGAACATCGGGGAGGGAATTCCAATCGCGGCTCTGCGTGTCAGTCGATTCTGCCATTGGGGTTTTCGGTGCCTGCGAGCTAGCGGGGAAGTGATTCAGGCGGGCAAGCGAAGAAGCTTCTCCTCGTGTGGCCGAGCAGTGAGCGAGGGGATATGGTACGCGCGAGCTACCAAGGAAGATGGCGCGGGCGGGCGAGCAGTGAGCGGGGGTAAATGGTGTGCGGCCGACGATGAGGAAGAGAGGAGGAGGAAGAAGAGACTAGTTGAATAGTTCTCTCTGACCGAGATGGGGAATAAATGGATCGCGAGGACTTCCTTTCTACAGTATCCCTATGCCTCTACGCTCACTTCACTCATTTTGCTCTGTACCTAGTCACTTGTTGAAATCTGTAGAGAGACAAATACTCCGTATTTGGGAACAGAGGGAGGCTTTTACTCCGTACTATTTGGGAACAGAGGGAGTATCACCATATGGAGGGAACAGAGGAAGCTTGAAATATGAGCATGTCAATGGGAGGGAGTAAGCCCCATGCATGCATGCAACATGAAACACTCACACGTACACATGGACGCACGCAACACTCACGCACCCATGCATCACACAGCACACGACGCAACACACACGCTCACGCCAAAGTGCTCAACCTACTCCCTACGTCCGTGAAATACTGTACATTTAGAGATTTACACATTGACCAGGGCATAATTAACGCCCAAAAGTAGCAGACTTATGTGTGCATGCGACCATTGAGATAAGAAGATTAAATGAAGGCTGTTGCATGCTGTAATTAAGGATAGACATGTAGCCTATACCTACAGCACAAGTTGGTGCATTAGTCAATCAATATCGATTTAGATTAAAGGCTAAACACATTGGAAGTGTAGATGTACATCATGTAGTACACTCTTTGTTGGAAGACCGAGGGAGGACACGTGCATGCACTCACATACATAGCCAGGGCGGTTCGCGCGCAAGGGTTGGACTCGTGTCGCGCCTGCATAAAGTTTTGTTTAACTGATTTCTTTGCTCTACCAACTGACAGGTGGGACCCAGAAACCAGGTGACAATTTAACCAGTCAACAAAGTGCCACGTCGACTATGTGGCTGGTCAGTAGGGTGCAATACGGTGCTCTACGATGAGCTAGTGGTCGCATAATCGCCGCAAAACTATATATAGTGACCGTAAAGAGCATACTGTTACATACGTTGACCGCCAGTGTATTTTTCTCGTTTCAAATTAAGCCATATTAATCGGAAAGGACGTAGTATGGACTACTACTACTAGTACTAGTACTGCTTTGATGTGTCCCATCAACTCGCCGAACGAGGAGAAGCTTGCTACTACGCCTCTCCCTCGCCCACGCGCGCGGTGGTTCGCAGGACGAGGAGAGGGTTTTGACTACAGCGCCCTCTACCTCTCCCTCTCCCTCGCCCTCGCCCTCGCCCTCGCGGTGGACGTGCAGCAGTTCAATCGGTGTCAGATTGCCAGAAGCATATTGTACTATAGTATCATCATTGTTGAACCTTCTGAAGAGGTGAAGAGCCAAGTGCAAGGTTCACACGAGTACGAACTGTTGAACCTCCCGAAGAGGCAAAGAGCCAAGCGCAAGGTTTCATAGGAGTTGTCGTCCTAGTAGGAGTGTACTAGTACAACTATAGCGAATGGTGCTATTGTATGATGCTGCCACGTCACGTATATCCAAAGTTGTGCCACCTTTTTTTCTCAAAGAGCGTGTTGGAGCCCGTGCAACAACTACACAAGTTGCACGTGCACATAACACATTTACTAGTAATAAATTCTAAAGGACAAATGCTAGTATGCCACCCAAGTTCATCTCCAACTCATGTGATAAATTTTTGCACGACTAGTCTACATATATTCACAGTGCTACCGTTCACAATTACCGTACTCCACTTACACGTTATAGATGGGCTACATGTCCTCCTCCAGGTTCCAGTCCCAGGTGTTCTTCATGGATGGCACGATCCATAGCGGTGGGCAACGGGAATCATTGTCGCAGCTTTCTAGTCCGGTTCCACACGATGGAGACTCATCCAAGCTGAAGCGGCATAAATCAGGGATAGCGTGTCCCAGCATGTCGTTCATCCGGCGGTGCGCACTGAAGACACAACCATGCTTCATGAACGGCAGGCCTTCCGTGTCGTGCACGGAAGGTGGCATCCGCTTCACAATGGGATAGCTGTCCCCGATGAAAAGCGAGTACTCTCCAAGAGTGTTCCTCGGCACCCACGTAGCATCACGGGGGTCGAACTCGGCGCCGTTCATCTGGTACACGTGGCATCCCAGATCTGGACACATGGTGACGTACATAGTCAAGGTCCATGCATAATAATGTTGTACTCAAATGTGGCGGTCAGTAATACTGTGCAGCAAATAGTACTACTCCGGTATAGAGGAAGTAAAATAGCCGGCTTATTATATATAGCCACTCTTGGCTACATGGATGAGATAGTAAGACATGGAAAAACAAAAATGGTGGCAACTAGTGGGTTCAAGTCTTCAAGGGCCTAGCTAGCTATATGCGTCCTCCAAGGTAAAAAGTACTCCTACTAGTACTACAAAGTATACTACTAGTACAACAATGAAAGAGAAGGTGAGAGGGTTAAAAATGGAATACCTGGGTAGATGGTGACGGTCCGATCGTGGTAGATTATATGACCATGTTGCACATCAGTGGTACCATGGGTAACGACTGCTAAGATAGTTGATCCCAATATGCCAAAGTCAGCTACAAGGTTCCAGGTTAGACCGAATCACGGATGCAAATGCACATCCAGGATCGACGATCTTATTTTGATCGGGGGATGACTAGTCCCTGCAAAATAATGGAGTATCATTGGGGATGCAAATGATGGTTTGTGCATTATGTTTGTAATCTCCCGTACCGTAGGATGTCAACCAGATGAAACAAGTCCCCTGGCTTGTCACCGCAAAGATGCGGCCTAGATGGCACACAGCGTCTTCGAATGTGTAGGGGTACAAATATGCCGCTGCCAACATGCGCCAGCCTCTGCCGTTACTGCCTCATGCATTGATGGCAATCCTTATGTCGAACACCGCGATGAGATAGTAATTGTCGTAGCCGCGTCGCTTTGTCGGCGGGTCCGCAATTGCTATCTTCTTCAATCTCATGTAGGCATCATCATACGTATTCTTGCCCGGCCAGTCCGGAAGGCCGATCCCAATGGTGGAGAAGGGGTCTACCGGAACGTCTGCACTGCTGTGGATGTTGTGCAAAATGCTGGTGGTATCCATCCGGAGGTATGCAAGCCAATCTTCGTTGGCACCGACCCAGGCCTATATATAAGACGGTGGGCAGCGGAGAAATTACAGGATGGAAATGGAATAACTAAGTACTACATGATCAAACTCCATTACTGACCTGCTCATTGGACAAAATCCGACTACCTCTCAACGTCGGCAACTCTAGCGGAGTCAACGTGCAACCATGGCCAGGGAGCGGTGGACTGTTCGAAGGATTGTCCCATAGAAGAACCTTCTCCTCGAGTATGCATGGAAGACCAACAAGCATGGCATGTTTAAGCAGCGTCTTGAAAAAGTTGGTGCAGGAAGCACCGAGTCTTGCGGCGGTGAGGACGTCGGAGCGGCGTGCGATTTCTCCCACAGGATCATCGTCCAAGGTCTCCCAGCCCCGACGAGGAGGAGAACCACGTGGCGAATCCATGGGAGCAGCGACGAACTGCCTTCTCTTCGGGGGGAGGGGAACTGGCAAGGAGGAGATAAGAGCGTAGTAACCGCAGGGCCTCGTCCCTTCCAACTGTAGATCATTCCTCAGCGAAGGGGTGAGGCTATTATTTACTACTAGTACTCCCTCCGATTCTTTTTACTCTGCGCATAAGAGCAGACCCGGATACCAAGGCAAGGGCTCGCTGCATGCTTTCTGGATGGAAATACCCCTGGCGCATGGATGGGAGGAGTTAGCAGCTATAAATGCCCCATGCAGCCCATTGGTTGTCTGCCCGCGTTCTCCTCTCTCTGCATGCTGCATGGATGTCTCCCTCTCTCTCACATGACTGCATGCGGTGGCGCTGGCCTATGAGAAGCTCGCGTGGAGATAGCAATCTTCTCTCCAGAAGAGATTTTTTTTGAAAGAAAGGGATTAAGGAACGTTATGGGATTGCATTATATTGTAAATAATAGCACTAGTAAGAAATTTTTGGCACTAGGTAGTAGTTTTTGGCGTGGATTAAGAAATTTTGGGTATGTTTTTGCCATTTTTTGTACACACCAACTAGTGTCAAAAAACGTCTTACATTATGTGACGGAGGAGTACTTACTCGTACTGTAGCAGTACTAGTACTACTTTTCTCAACTAGTAGTGCGATGTACTGTACTTCTAGTCTAGTCTAGTATAGTGCACCAGTTTTGAACTCTTGAATCTCAGGGCCAAGGAACTATAGTTGGAAGTGGAGGGTACTACTATTCTCTAGAACCATCGATGTACTATCAATGTAGGGGAAGTACACCTGCGTAGTGGCCTAGTGGGTACTCTCGGTGCTCTATTCAGCCGCTCCTCTCATGTAGTTGGCCTACTCAGCCGCTCCTCTCACGCACACACTAGCAGCCTATTTATCAGCGGCGGTTACTGCGGGGGCAGAACATTTGAGTTATTTGATACAGCGAGACTAGGCTTTTCGCTCCCATTTGTGGAGGTGTAATGGATCTCGTCGAACTTTGTTAGTAGTTCCTTCTTTATGAATGAGATGAAGCAAAGCTTTTGCCTTTGTTTCAAAAAACACGGCAAGAGGAATTTCTTTTATAGTAGAGCCAATAATGGAGTGAAGTCCATGCATGCAACGCCACAAGCTATAGAGTAGTAGTAGAGCACTTTACGTATAGAGCCATATTGCACAGTTCCCAATGCCCCGCCAGGCTTTTCCGGCTCCTCGGGCTTAATTGGGAGGCGCTAGTTCAAATATGCTACTAGTTGGAAGCTATAAGCGAGGTGCGGCTAGGGCGAGCATGCGAGCCACGGGATGCTGGGAAGGAAAACCCGTTCACGTGGCTAGGCTGTCCAGTGCACCCAGATTGTGGGGCCGCACGTCCGTTTGACTTCAAAACTCAAACTACCCATGTAAAATATTGGCTCGCAGTGAAGTGTAGTAGTACTATTTAAAAAAAAGGTCGTCGTGCGTTCGGCCGGGATCGAACCCACAAAACAAGGTATACACTCCCGCGACCACTAGTAGTACTTGTTGGAGTACAACGCAACCTAGAATCGTCTTTTGTCGCTAGTAGTACGTACATTGTTCCTTACAAGAAACCCCTAAGAGCATGGTTAATAGTATAGCCAGCTGCTGGCTATAAGCCAGTGCCATGTCATCTACAGCCCATCTTATAGCCAACATGTAGGAGTAGTTTATTTCTTATAGCCCGCTGACTCAGCTCTATTGTACTTGCTCTAATAATGCAAGAAACCACTAAAATGCCAAGAAACTACTACCACTTGCATACGTGGCAGACTTAAGATAAGACTACCTTATCAACCATTGTACATGCTCTTACCAACAAAAATCCTCGAGTGACCTCCTACCTCTGGCCCGTCCACCTAGTCATCCTCGGCCATGGGACGCAGCTACCGCCGCCGGCAAAAGGCGAGATCAAAACCGCCGGCAGTGCGGAGCCCATTTGCGGCAGCCCGGATGCCAGCTCCGTCCGGTGCTCGCGGCTGCTAGCTAGCCAAGATAGCTCCGTCCAGCTGCTTGTCTGCAAGGTTTGCTAGCTAGATTGGCAAGGCAGCGCGACAGCTTGCTCGCGTGCGCCGCGCTAAGGCCGACCATCTGGCTCAAGCGAAGGCCAGCGCGGCGGCTTGCTCGCTCGTGAGTCACGCTCGGGCCAGCCTGCCAACCCGTGCGGAGGCCAGCGCGGCGTCCGGCCCGTCCGGCGGAGCGGCGGCCAACTCGCTCATCACCGACGCCACCGACGAACACGCATCAGTACTGTTTGAAGTAATGTTCAGGAAAATAATAATTTGAGGGGGAATAACAGGATAGAAGGTCAGATGTGGGTCCCTCGTGTCAACGGTCAAACAAAATGTGTTGGTTTAAGCTGCCTCGTCAGCACGGACATGTGGGCCAACCCTGTCATAAATGGGTTTAAACGAACCTAATCGGTAGGAGTACTAGGTAGTTTTTGGCATGGATTAAGAAATTTTGGGTATGTTTTTGCTATTTTTTGTACAATAGATTCCTCCTAGGGCTGGTTGAAAGTGGTAGTTTTTTGTTAAATACTCTACATATTGTAAGTAGGAGTGAAAGTTAAGCTTTGGAAACCAATAAGCAAGGCTAGTTACATAGTGCATATGTGTACATGATTGAAAGTAAATATCAACCATGAGTGACTAATATCTTGATGGAAAACTCGAAACTATGGAATACTAGGAAAAAATGCATGGTTGGAAATACTAGCAATGTTCATGTCCGTTGCAACGAATCATAATTAGAATAATACTTATTCACAAACTTCGTACAAAACACTCTAATTTTGATATACATATGTCACTAGAGATATATTATGTTTCAATTAGAATATATTCCTTGGGATGTTTTGGTGAGGTCAGGGAGGGATGTGGTTGGTTTTAAGATACTAATTATGGGTTTTTCTGCAAATTGGTAGACAAGTGGGATGTTGGTGAGAAAAGGCAACAACTTACCTCACAATCGTTAGATGTAGATCTAAGGGTCAGAATCGACGAATGGCAGACACACCAGCATCACCAACTTAGTCTTGTGTAGGAGTACTAGCAAGATCCATGCATTGCATGGAACATCAAGATGCATTTTTTTATAAAACACTTGTTGTGATTGACCCTTGTGGGAGTAATCCCATGTGTAAAAACTAATGATATATCGAGAAATATGAGATAAGGTGAAGAGTAGTGGGGTGTGGTGGTGGTTGGTGGTCGAACTGAGCGGAGGCATGGGGATTGACGACGCCGGCAGCGGCCACCAGGCCAGTTTGTTCCAGAGGCTTCCTTTCTTAATTGCTCAACAATGAGGTTTGTTGGAGATAAGGATGAACGAGGGAAGGCCTTGTCTGCAAATGTGGAGAGGGGTGCGGGTATCTTTTAGTTTAATTTCCATCCGTCAGATATAGATCGGACGGTCTATATTGCAAGATGGCACACGTACCATCATCACCAACTCGGCTTTTTATAAGAGAAGAAATTTAAGTATGGAGATACAAACGTATTATCGACACTTGCTTCCGTAAACTAGCATCTACATTCTATTCAACGCCTCGGCATGTGGGGCCTTAGCACAATGACTTCTCGACTGTGTAAAACGAAGATTTTCCCGTCGCCGACAAGGAGGGGGTGACGGCGACGCACTTTTTGGCTTGATCTAGTCCTAGTAGTCATACTAGGTAGTATAAGCACGTGTAGATTTATTCTTTTTCACGTCTCGTGTTCGCCGTACTGCCACGACTGTTCATGAATAGACGGTAAGTTATTCACGGGGAAACCCTTGTTGATCGTGTTTGCGAGAGAGAGAGAGAGAGAGAGAGAGAGAGAGAGAGAGAGAGTATGCGTGTGTGATATGTTAGAGACTGAGGCAATGATAACAAATTCTTTGTGTCTATGTGTGTGGAGGATAGAGAGAGACATGTACATGGGGCTTTGTGTTGTGTAACATGGAGACACATATACATAATTAGAGAGTGAGTGTGTGAGATACACATGCAGACATGAGGAGAGATGAGGATCCAGGTAAATGGGTGTTTGTGCGTGTTTGTGTGTGTTTGTGCACGCGTTTGTGTGTGAGAGGGAGAGAGTGTATGTGGAGTAGAGAGACCACTGATGATGTAAACCTAGTATAAGGGAAGGGGAATGGTGTGACATGTGTAGTAGCGAGATAGCACGGGTGTGGGCGTGGGGAGCAGACTATTTGGAAGAGACATCGAGTGTGTGTGTGGGGGAGAGGGGTGTGATAGCGAGAGAAAGAGAGAGCTAGCGACGGAGAGAGAGAGAGAGGAAGAGAGGGGGGAGAGGGGTTGTTTGTGTCCAGAAATGGCATATAGATAGGGAGACAGTGTTGATGTTGTCCGAAATTGGCCGATGAACGGAGACGCAAGGGAAGCGAGTCATCGTGTGTGTGATAGGGACTTCATGAGAGAGCTAGAATAGATGGTGTAGATAACAATGTGCGAAATCAAGAACGATTATACATTAGGGAGCTATGCAAAGAGTCACCACATATATGTATACAGGGAAGGAGCTGGGGCGGGTCCGCATGTGGGAGAGATAGAAAGAGGAGACTGGTGCACAAGGAGACAAAGTGTGCTTGTTTGCAGTGGGGGTGGTGTGAGAGGTGAGTGCGCGAGAACCACATAACTAGGGAGATAGACGTTTGGGGGCGACGTTTTGTGTGTATGGGAAATATACACTCATACATAGTGTGTGTGATTGGGTAAGAGAGATAGCGGAAGACCTAGAGAGTGAGGGAAGAGATGTGTGCATGCCCGAAAGACAAAGTGATAGAGACCTATGTTGGGGTCCGGACTTTACAAGAGAGAGGGGTGTTAATGTGCTCGTGTGTTGGTGTTTGGGGAAGAGAACGAGTTCTCTCTCTCTCTCTCTCTCTGTGTGTGTGTGTGTGTGGTGGTGGGGGGGTTGACTTCAGATAAAGAGTGAGGTGTCTATATTTGAGGGACTTTAGCGTAATTGAGATATTGTGCACTCATGGTTGATCAATTTGTTTCACAGTTTGTACTATGAGATAACGATACTTTTGAACATGCGTGATATACCTTGATGTACCAGAATTACAAACCTAAGATTGGAATTTTGGAATTCGACTCCATCATTAGCTTTTGTAATTCATTTAAACGGAGGTACATTTTTAAGCCGGGATTTCGTGATTTCAAATTCATATATCAAACCTAGAGATATACACATACGGGCATGTTCAAACTTTATAATCATCCACTTTATTCATACACATACACATTTTTGCTTTTGTCATCATATTTAGGATAAACACATTTGGAATTTCATTTGAATTGGACCGTATGATGGTATTTGCTTGTAGTAGCTCAATGATCCATATTTGAATTGAATGGACAATCTAAGTTTCGAGTTGGAGACATTGATTTTCAAAACTTGCACATTTTTTTGCGTGCAAAACAAACAAATTGTCGGCCATGATATCATAGTCGGCCGTACAAGAGCAGAATACTTATAATTTTAGGCGCCAAAAGCTTTCAAACTTCCCGCTCACATCAAAATATCACGCGCCCGAAAGTTTAGCCCTGCGATATTCCTATTTACCCCTGCCACATGAATGGAAAAGGGCTGCTTTGGTAACTCCATTGTTTTCCCCTCTTTGCCCCCAACATTCTTCCCCAGAGCCCCTCCCCTTCCCCTCCCCGACCCCCCCCCCCAACCACGGCAAGCCGCCAAATCTAGTTCTCCG
>NC_057809.1:501238844-501248221 GCF_018294505.1 Triticum aestivum
ACCGGAGCCGCTTCAGCGACTGGATTGTCCACCGCTCCAGATCTCCTTGACCGCCATCATGGTCCACCGCACCGGATCTGCTTAACCGACGCCCTCGTCCACCACAGCGTAGGCCCTTTACTGACTCCCTCATCCGCCCCTTCGCTGGCCCTTCATACAAGCCCTCGTCCGCCGCAACAGATCCGCCTCACCGAAAGCACTGTACAACACGCCCGCCAAAGCCTTCGTCCACTGCACCAGACCCGCTCCACGGACGCCATATTCAACTCCACCGGCCCTGCTTTACCGACGCCGCAGCCTCATCAGGTTATTTCGATTTGTACTCCTTCGGTTTTTCTCTTTATCGTGCAATTGTTCACTTACCACAAATGTGCTTTCTTGTATGTCGACAGGCACTGCAACCGTAGCACCGGAGCCGCTTCAGCGACGGCGATAGCCGGCCCAAACTCAATCGCAACACAAGCACCATCGACGATCCTTAGCTATCAAGTATGACAATGATACCCATACGCCGCCGAGAATCAGGTACTATTATCCAATGGCCGGCGCCTACGTTCACTTTCCTAGCATAAGCACCGCACCTTTGAATTTCTTCAGGGCATCATTCAGTTTTTCATGAGAAGCGTTATTCTGCTTGCACCTGTAGGGCCATACTTCTGGCAGTGAACATGTTACATGTGCTAAATTACATACCAGTGCACATATAGTTAATATGCTTTGGTTTTGTTCTGATGCCACCTGTTGGTTCCATCAGACTGCTTAATGTTCTCTATGCTTAATTACACATCAGCAAACTAGCATGTGGTTCCGCTGCTTTTTGTTCGTTTTACCCTACATTTTCTGATGCTAGCTATTACATCACTACTCCGAGCCTCTGTTCATTACTTGTTTGTGTGTTCTTGATCTTCCCAAGTTGCATGACTAATTTGATGCTTCTATTAATTATGGAGCTGCCAACCCCATCAAGCAAAATATTTGTTCTTTTGGGGTTGGCACCTCGAACAAGCATAAAAATAGAGGGAAGCAAATATACTCCCTCTGATTCTATTTACTCTGCGCATAACTATTGACCCGCATACCAAGGAGGGCACTGGTTTAATTTTTCTGGACTAATTTGCCAATTAATTAGGGCAGAGGCGGATGGGGCGGGGCACAAAAGGAAACCAGCGCTAGGAATCGGCAACGCGCAGACTAATACAAGAAAACTGAGAAAAAGTTATACGCAAAGTAAAAAAGAATCGGAGGGAGTATTGTCGTGTATGCACACACCCTTCTTTCATTAGTTTAGATGAACCATTGATGATCAATTCGGACCAGTGCATGCGATTAAAATTAATTTTACCTAAATAGATGGTGCGGAATAAACTACAACAACTAGATTTGCAACCACGGGATGCTGACGATATCTTCAAAGAATATTGCAATAGCAGTTAGGCTTCACAGCAACATATGGTAAGCCAGTGTGTTTTAGTACATGTGAAATGTAATGCGAGTGGGCTGCTTTCTTGGCTTGTGCCCTCAACGTGTAATCCTACCGAATTACAAATAGTTCAGTTGTCTGCTTTGTTGTATTGCTTGATTCGAATGCTTATTTGTTGTTACGCTATACCTGAGTTGGCCAATATGTCAGCAGTGCCTATTGTACTATCGTAAAGAAATGCATGCCTATTTCATTTGAGTCCTTAACTTTTCCTCTCAACTTCATCACAAGACTGTCTTCATAGTTTATATGAGGCCACACTGTTAAGTGCTTTCTCAGATTATTTCAACTGCTTAGATGCCTTGGCAACTTAAATATAGCGGTTGTACACTCCCTTTCAACTAGGGATGTCAACTGGGTCCGGTTTAATCCCGATTAAAGTCCACTAGTGGTATGATAGTTCAAAAGAGTTTTTGTTTTTTTGAGGAAAATGAACTAGGGAGGTAGCAAAAACTAACTAGATGGGACTGGCGGATTTCGTTTATTTGCCACTTACATCCCTAGTTTCATCTTACCATTTTAATTTCTTTTAGGCTGATGCTGCTTCGAACCATTTAAATATAGTTTGCCATGCTCGGCAATAATTCGTCTGTCGTTTACCATGTAAGCTTACTGCCTGGATCATACGATAACTATCTCTTATTGATGTCCAGCAGAAACCTTTCAGGATGCCGTTCACACTAGGACACAATGTACAACCCCAGAATCTATTTGTGGAAGCAGTGCGCCATCCATGTTACTAGATGGTAGCAGTTCAGAGGCAACACCGCCGGAGAGTAGTCTGAGCACAGATATTATAGTGCTTGAGGCTCTACTAGAGGCAGAAAGAGATGGTGTGGCTGCCATGAATGAGGTAATATTTATCTTGAGGCTGGAAATTACGGAATTAGCGGCACGCATTATGCAAGCAACCCAAGAATTGGAGGAAGTAAGAATGTTGCATTTGAAGACGGAGGAGGTCCTGCTGTTTCTGCTATCTGAAGCCCAAGATAATCCCGGTCCTTCCTTAGATACCAGTTGAAATTTTCATTAGATTATTGTACTTGCATGTTGTGTCATGTCTCTGAATGGATTATGTTGCAAGACCCCCTATGTTGTCCATGTGTTGTAATGATCCGAATTTTTTAGGCGAGGTAATCCTCAGAACTTGTATGATTGACATAAGGTGAATTGTTTGTCATGTGAGCATATTGTATTGGATGAAATAACTGTTTGACTCAGAGTGTATCCAACCTACTGAATTCAAAGATCACGGCATTTCTAAATCATAATCATATATAAAGGTGGAATAAATCTTTGTTGTGGTTTTGAAGAAATAAATAACAAAATGTATAATTATCTGTGGATATTCGTAATCGAATACAAATTGGATTTGAATTTAGTTTGCCAGGTCCCAGGGCAAACGTGAATGCTAATTCTCCCAAGTTTTGAACGAAGCAGCTAAACACCCACTATAATTTGTGGGCTGCTCGAAGCAAGTGTTTGCGAGATGGAAATTATTGTCTACCCCTGACACTTGACATCCTTATCGACAGGATTTACACTGCTGTCGATAGGGGTAGACTAGTAACTTTAATCAGACGTGACACGACGGCCTCTGAGCCCATTCAGACACGGTGGGCGCCAAACGTGGGCGGCAAAACACATTTGATTCAAGCTCGTCCTAAAGACATGTGTCTCTTCCTCCATTTCCCCATTCATACACGGTGGGTGGCAAAACAAACTCTCCTCGTCCGAAATCGATGTAGGCTTATATTTTAAATAGGGGCAGATGTGTAACTTCCACCAGACGTGACACAACCACCCTACCTATCAGCCCTGTTCATACACCGTGGGCGGCAAAACACCCTCTCCTCGCCCGAAATCGATGTAGGCTAATATTTTAAATAGGGGCAGATGTGTAACTTCCATCAGACATGACACAACCACCCTACTTGTCAGCCCCGTTCATACACCGTGGGCGCCAACCATGGGCGGCAAAACACCCTCTCCTCGCCCGAAATAGTTACCGGCAAATATTTGGGAGATGCGAGATTACCGTCCTATCCCCAACCGACGCGATGTCCGAAATTTTAAACGGGGGATAATTAAGTTCGTAACTTTCCCCCATTTCAGAGAAGCGCATCCCAAAGTTTGAGATCCCCCTCCCCTCCATTTCCCCATTCATACACCATCGGTGGCACGACAACCTCCGCACTGCGGCCAGCCTCCTCCGTCCGCCACCCCATCCTCCACCTTGCCGGAGCCGCTACCCCTACCTCGTCGTCCACTGCAAGAGATGGACGTCTCTCATCCACGGCGCTGGACCAGCATCCTTTCATCGCCTCCTCTCACTTCATCGGTGCCGTCGTCCACCTTGCCGTTGCCGCTCCTACGACCGCCTCATCCACGGCAACAGGATATATCCCCCGACCCGGCCGTCTGCCGTCTAAAGTCTTCTTCCCCGCCGCCGACAGCCATCGCACCCGCAGCACCCTCAACGTATCAGCATAGGCATACACGGCGTCGCAAGAGAGGTGGTACTCTCCCATATGTGCTTAAGTTATTGATCTCACCCGGAAAATAGATCGTAATTTGTTTACTATACTTTTCTTGTTCGTACCAAATCGTAGTGGCTAGTTGAACGCAAACATTGGTTGCGAAGTAGCTTTATCCGGTTTGCACCTTTGGATCCGCCATGGCACGGGCACTATGCTCGTAAAGCTTATGGTTTCCCCCCTTTATATTCACTACCATCATCGTAGGTGCTTCGTGTCGTGCTAGCACTGCTCCTCAAGACCTCAACCCAAAGCTTACGTGTTGAAATATGAATCTGATATGATGCTCATATCACTAAAACAGAGAACATTTAATTGGTCACCTAATGTTCCTATATTCATTTCGAAAAGCATGTGCGCCACCCACTGGTCCAGCTAGTTTCACTTTCTTGATTTTTCTCTTGATGCTTAGGGTTTTCCCCTTTTATCTACTCTACTATGATCTGCGTAGGTGCTTTCTGCCGTACTAGCATTACTCCACCCTTCAAGCTAAACAACACAACACTCAGAATTCGAAAGCTTAGTTGTTCAAATATGATTGTGATATGATACTGATATTAGTTAACCGACACATTTAATTGGTTAGCTAAAGGTCCCACTTGAGTTTTCAAATGCATGTCGCGACATATAGAGAGACAGCATAATTGCATTTCTTTGTCACTTGTTGACTGTACTTTCTTGTCCATACCAAATCTTAGTTGTTATTTCAAAACAAACATCGGTTGCTAACTACCCTTTGCGCGGTTTGCAGCTTCAGATCTGCCATCCCATTGCCATGGTCAACACTGTACTCATCATGCTTATGTTTTCCCCATTTTATGATGACCACAATCAGCCCACGTGGTTCATGCCGTAATAGCACTGCTCCACCCATCGAGCTAAACAAGCTTAGTTGTACAAATTCATATCTAATATTATTGCTGATATTAGTAAAACTGAGAGATGTTTAATTGGTTAGCTAAATGTTCCTACTTTAGTTTCAAAATGCATGTGAGCCACATATGGAGAGACCGGAAAGAATAGTATTTCTTTGTGCGCTCTGGTTCATCATGGGTGGCCAACCGACATTGTATTAAAAGACTTGTAATATCTTCAATCTACTTGCTCTTCTGCTCTTCTTTAAGATGATACTCTTCTCTTGCGGTCGACTGGTCAGGTCGAGTTGTTCTCCCTTAGTATATTTTGAATCTGTCAGGTCAGGTCGACTTGTTCTTCTTTACTATATGTTGAAGCTATCATCTGCGAAGTGTCATCACTTCTGGAGCTCTCATATTTTGAGTAGTAGGCCACATTATATTAATGCACACAACAAATTACAGCATGCATGGCATCTTTTAAAAGAATTGCAGAGATAGCACAAAGGGGTTTACAGGGAGGCAGTATTGGATTAGAATCACTTCTGCATTACAAAGAAAATCTCACTTGTTTTTATGTTTTCATGCATGTCAGATATTGAACATTATCAAAATGAATATGAGAATGGGCGCACGAGAGGAATATTGTGGAATGATCCACTGCCTAACAAACTTGGCATGGTGGAGGATGGCCTATCTTATTCACCCATCAAGGTGCTTGCTCTAACTTTGCAAAGTTGTATTGGTCGCACATATTTTGCTTCTAACCTCTTGCATTACTTCTACTTTGTTACACCATCTGTTTATTTTAAGCATCATATATGAGTATATGCCATACCTATCCATTTTCTGTACCTATTCCATGTGTCGTCACACTATGTTTTCCAGTCAAATGTTGTTCTTTCGTAATAGGTGTCCAAAAGGAAGAGGGTGAGTGCAGGTCGTCAAGGAGTACAAACTAGGTATTTGGAAAAGGTAGTGATACCTGTTAAATCAGATAGATCAACAGCCACAGAAAACACAGGCCCAACTGTACCACACTTTACGCCTACTCCAGCGGCCAAACCCCTATTAGAACTGCTGGGAGCCCAGCGTCAGGTACCGTCTATGATATCAATTCAAAATTTGAACTCCTAAATTTCTGCTTGTGCCTTACCTTCTCTCTTGTATGAAAACTAATTTAAGATGAATCTCCTTGCTCAAAGGATCATACGATCTCAAAAAAAATAATGGGCTCTGCATTGCTCTTGTTAGTACCTCTCTCCCTTTTGCCTTGTAACGTTGTACTTAATTAATTGCTATCTGATTATGTATCATCAGTCTGCACCTGAGCTTCATTATCCTTTGTTTCTTCCAATATTATTTGATCTATATTTACTCTTTGCAAAATGTAGAATAATGGCAACGCTTATAAAGAATTTTCTTTGGGGAATTTATTGAATTATCCTTCCATCAACATGCAGAAGGGCTTTATCCGGCCCGTGTTAACATGTAATGTAAGTTCATCCTTCTCAAGCCTTCAAACTTTGTTCTAGTATAGATTTGGATAGGCATCATTTCCTCCATTGTTGTTTGCTTTGCTGTTTACATCTGATTGGATGTTTGCAACAACTACCAGTTTCAAATTGTAGTTGTAAAAACATGTTCCTTATGCAGAACAGATCCATTTATTTGCTTATATAATTGTGAAACCTGTTACGTGTCTCCTTGTTTCTCTTTCAGACTTGTATCTCTTACTCCAGGCAGAACTTTAGGGAAGATAGTGAGCCAAACCATCTTGAGGACAGCGAGATGACCCCAAGGTCCTGTCTTGATGAAGACAATGAGTTGAAGCTACTCACCAGCAGGTGTGAGACAACCTCTATGCAGTCGCTGCCTCAATCAGTTCGACTTCTTCAGTCTCAACTTAAAGCGGAAAGGCTTGCTTCAGCTCAGCTCCGACTTGAAGTCGAAGATGCAATGAAGATGTTAGAGGACTGCCGTGCGCACCATCATGCCTTAAATCTAGTGTTGATGCATCTATCGTTGACACAACTGAGGTCTACTCAGCTTCTTTAGCTGTTTGGGGGGGCGACCTGGCCAGGCCTAGTGCCTTCTGAAGTGCTCTCAGTTTTGTATATTCTTTTGTCGGCGCGTTTATTTGCACTGATGGCGAACTTTGATGCCCAGTGGATGTAATATGTGTGATAGCCGTGATAGCCTAGCGCAAGTTGCTTGCTTATTTATTTCCTTGTTGTCTTGTTTATTTGTTTGCTTCTAGTCATTGCAGTTCTTTTTCCGCGGTTTGCTAGTGGCTGCAATAACCTATTTTTTAAAACTAGGCCACAATAATCATGGGCTAATATTTACTGTAGTGACACTCGGCCTCCTGCGGGCCGTAGAAACAGTGGGCCTTCTACGGGCCGTGGAAACAATGGGCCTTCTACGAGCCGTAGAAACAATGGGCCTTCTACGGGCCGTATCATCAATGGGCCTTATACGGGCAGTATGATCAATGGCCAAACATGGGCCAATAACAGGCCGCATTATGGTCGTAAACGGGCTAGAGTTGGAATCGTTCGTTCATGGGCCGACCATAACGGGCCATCGTAATAGGCCGTATTTGATGACGCTATGAAAACGGCCCAACATATTAACGGACCACAAACGGGCCGACTGTGACCACGGGCCCACAAGCAGAAAATGACAGTAACAGGCCGTAAGTAAACGAATGCTGGAAATGAGCCCAAGAATAAATGGGCTCTGAGAAGGCCGAAAGATAACATGGGCTGGAAATGGCCCAACGGAATAACGGGTCATTAATGGGTATAAAGTGATACACTGTTCATTACGGGCCAGTTTCACCATGGGTCGTTAATGGGTGTAAAGTGATACACTGTTCATTACGGGCCAGTTTCACCACGGGCCATTAATAGGCCAAGAGTTACATAGGGCCTCATATGGGCCGAAAGACGTCATGGGCCATACATGGGCCAGAAGTGAAAACGGGCTAGAATCATATTGGGTGGCCCAGATGACGCTACTGGGCCTAATTCGGATAGGGCGTAACGGGCCTTGGGTTAGCGGGCTATAAATGGGCTATATGCGAACAGGCCGTTAACAGGCTTTACATGGGCCGGCCCGCCACCTTTTGACCAAGTCAAACGGGCCGGCCTTTTCATAGGAATGGGCCTCTATTAGGCCGTGCCACGTGTCGACGTATCATAGGCGCCTATCTGACCCACTGACGAGCTGACACGTGTTCCGTCCGGCCAATAAGAATTTTACACGTGGAAATTTCCCATTGGTCGGGGCTGTTAACGGGTTACCGGATCCAAAACCCGACCCGATAGCTTAACGGTGTTCTGTTACGGTGGATGCCACGTGTCGGTCACCCTTGACGAAAGCACTTCTGTGACGCGCGATCTATCGTCATGGAAGTGGACACTTCCGTGATGATAATTTTGGTAATGTCATGGAACACTTCTACGACAGCACAGGTATGACTATCTTGATTCTGTCATAAATTTGTCATGGATGTACATGCATGACAAAAAACGCGACCTACTGTGACAAATAGGTATCATCACGGAAGTGTATTTTTTGTAGTGGTGATCACATCATTAGGAGAATGATGTGATTGACTTGACCCATTCTGTTAGCTTAGCACTTGATCGTTTAGTATTTTACTATTGCTTTCTTCATGACTTATACATGTTCCTATGACTATGAGATTATGCAACTTACGTTTATCGAAGGAACACTTTGTGTGCTACCAAATGTCACAACGTAACTGGGTGATTATAAAGGTGCTCTACAGGTGTCTCCGAAGGTACTTGTTGGGTTGGCATATTTCGAGATTAGGATTTGTCACTCTGATTGTCAGAGAGGTATCTCTGGGCCCACTCGGTAATACACATTACTTAAGCCTTGCAAGCATTGCAACTAACGAGTTAGTTGCGGGACGATGTATTACGGAATGAGTAAAGAGACTTGCCGGTAACGAGATTGAACTAGGTATTGAGATACCGACGATCGAATCTCGGGCAAGTAACATACCGATGACAAAGGGAACAACATATGTTGTTATGCGGTTTGACCGATAAAGATCTTCGTAGAATATGTAGGAGCCAATATGAGCATCCAGGTTCCGCTATTGGTTATTGACCGGAGACGTGTCTCGGTCATGTCTACATAATTCTCGAACCCGTAGGGTCCGCACGCTTAAAGTTCGATGACGGTTATATTATGAGTTTATGTGTTTTGATGTACCGAAGGTACTTCGCAGTCCTGGATGTGATCACGGACATGACGAGGAGTCTCGAAATGGTCGAGACGTAAAGATCGATATATTGAACGACTATATTTGGATACCGGAATGGTTCCGGGTGAGATCGGGATAATACCGGAGCATCGGGAGGTTATCGGAACCCCCCGGGAGGTATATGGGCCTTATGGGCTTTAGTGGAAAGGAGGGGAAAGGAGCAAGGGAGGGGCGCCCCCCCCCCAAGCCCAATCTGAATTGGG
>NC_057809.1:501248439-501282315 GCF_018294505.1 Triticum aestivum
TCCTCTTCCTTCCCTCTCCCTCTCCAAATAGGAAAAGGAGGAGTCCTACTCCCGGTGGGAGTAGGACTCCCCCCTTGGGTGCGCCTCCTCCCCTTGGTCGGCCCTCTCCTCCCCCCTTTATATACGGAGGAGAGAGGCACCCCATAGAAATAACAATTGATCTCTTGGATCTTTTAGCCGTGTGCGGTGCCCCTCTCCACCATAGTCCACCTCGATAATATCGTAGCGGTGCTTAGGCGAAGCCCTACGACGGTAGAACATCAACATCGTCACCACACCGTCGTGCTGACGAAACTCTCCCTCAAAGCTTGGCTGGATCGGAGTTCGAGGGACGTCATCGAGTTGAACGTGTGCAGAACTCGGAGGTGCCATGCGTTCGGTACTTGATCGGTCGGATCGTGAAGACATACGACTACATCAACCGCGTTGTGCTAATGCTTCCGCTTTCGGTCTACGAGGGTACGTGGACATACTCTCCCCTCTCGTTGCTATGCATCACCATGATCTCGCATGTGTGTAGGAAAATTTTGAAATTACTACGTTCCCCAACATCGGGTACACGCCCACCGGGCGCAAGGTGTTCGGCGATTTGCCTGCCTCGGCGATGGACTCGAACGACGAGGAAGTGCTCGTCGTGCTGCTGGAGGAGGAAGCCGGGGCCGACGTCTAGGAAGAAGAGCATCTCATGGTGCTCGCAGCCCTCGCCCAGCTGCTGGCGAGCAATGAAAAGCCGCGGCGAGGTGGCTCGGCGCCCGGGCGGGTGAAAGCAAAGAACCGGCATCGTCTCAAAGGCTACTGCATGCTCTACTCCAACTACTTCGCCGATACTACACTTCACGGCGACAAAACATTTCGGCGTCGTTATGGGATGAGCCGAAAGCTCTTCCTCAGGATTGTGAATTCCATCCGGGAGTTCGACAACTACTTCAAGTGTAAGATGGATTGCACCAGCAAACTTGGATTCACCTCGATCCAGAAGTGCACGACAGTGATGAGGATGCTTGCATACGGAGCTCCCGGTGATTCACTCGGCGACTATGGGCGCATGGCCGAGTCCACCACCATTGAGTGTTTCTACAAGTTCTGTCGGGCAGTGGAGGCAGTGTTTGGACCGCAATACTTAAGAACACCCAATGCGGAAGACATTGCTCGGATCCTAACACAGAATGCGGCAAGAGGATTTCCTAGGATGCTTGGAAGCATCGACTGCATGCATTCGAAATGTAAGAACTGCCCATTTGCTTGGCAGGGGATGTACAAACGCGCCGAATGCGGTTGAAGTGTGGTACTTGAGGCGGTGGCCACACAGGACATCTGGATTTGACACTCCTTCTTTGGTATGCCAGGAACTCACAATGACATCAGCGTGCTGTAGTGCTCCCCTGTCTTTGCCAAGCTTGTTGAAGGTCATTCTCCTCCGGTGAACTTCGAGGTCAATGGGCGGCACTACAACAAGGGGTACTACCTAGCTGATGGCATCTATCCAAGATGGTCTACATTTGTGAAGACTATATCAAACGTTGTGCCAGGAGGCAAGAAGTCCCACTTTGCCAAGGTGCAGGAGGCTTCCCAGAAGGATGTCGAGCGGGCATTTGGTGTGCTCCAATCTCGATTTGTTGTTGTCCGGTACCCTGCTCAGACCTGGTCGAAAGATCAAATGTGGGAGATCATGACTTGATGTGTCATCTTGCACAACATGATCATCGAGAGCGAGCAAGAAGAGCCAGTGTTTGACACTGAACCATACTACATGTAGGGTCCTCTAGCCGAAGTTGATCATCAGCTACCGGCAACCTGGACTGCCTATCTCAGTATGCGTCAGGAGATCCGAGACCCACAGGTGCATCATCAGCTGCAGCAGGATCTGGTGGAGCACCTATGGAGGCTCAAGGACGACGCCGGACGCGACGTGTGATGAAATATGAGTTTTTATTTGTTGAACTATATAATTTGTATTGAACTATTTGTTGTTGCACTATTTTGTTGAACTATTTGATGAACTATGTGATAACAAATATTTATGTTGGTAATTGAACGCCGAGCCACGACAAACCACGCCGAATATGGGCCTATTCTCGCCCATATGGACCCTTTATTCATCGAAAATGGGCCAAAAACTGGGCCAATATCGACGTCTGGGGCGACGGCTAGATGCCCAACCGCCACCAGCGCCGATTGTATCGCCGGCTCGCCTCAAGGGACGATTTTTATGCCTCCTGGGGCAATGGCTGAAGATGCTCCTATGCTCGGTTAAAAAACACGTGTTTCTGCAAATGGCCACAAAAGTCCATTTCAGAAAAATATTGTGCCAAAGGGCATATTCTCTACCAAGTACCAATGCCAAATAAACAGGCATTGACTCAAATCTGTCTTGACCTCTCAGGCTCTCACCAACCATCTCTCTAATCCATCCCGAAAACATCTCTCCAATCCTTTTACAGCCATTTCCTAATCCCACCACTCCAAGACGCCAAGAGGGGCATCACGATCCGTCCAAACCCGACCTCCCCCGGAGAAATCCCCTCCCGTCAAAATCCTCCAATAGACGAGATGCTCCGCGCTAGCGCCGCCTCTCCCGCGCTCCCACCCTGTCGGTCTCGGTCCGCAGAGCCATGCTCCTGTCGCCGCCAACCCCGTGGCCGCGCGTCAAGCCCGTGCGCTTGAATCGTCTCCCGCAGTGCAAAGACCGGCTCCTCTCGCTTCCCCGCGGCCGGCGGCCGAGGGCGCCGCGGCGGCTCGGCGTGTGCATGGCCGAGATGGCCTGGGTCGGGAGCGAGTCGCCCCGAGAGCTTGGGGTTTCTGACGGGGAGGGGGACGCGATGCTGGGAGGCGACAAGTTGCCCGGTCCGAGGGCGGAGGCGGCGGCCACCCGGTGGACGCCCGTCGAGGCGGCGCTGAATCGCATGGTTAGTGCTCGTTTTTGCTACCACGCTTGTTCATATTGGCATATGTTGATGCTTTTCGGAATCTCATAGGAGTATATATCTTGCGACTTAGCATGAGCCTTGCTCATTTACGGAGTGGTATAGTTTCTAACCAGTGCTGATGCCTTTTAAATGAGCTCTGATCATTACAAGTTGGAACTCTGTCAGGCCGAAAGGGATGAAGCTTTACCAAAAAGGAACTGAAACGCCCGAATATTCTGATTTGGTCTCTGCAGAGAATATGCATTGCTTTAGTAGAGTATCATTGTGGCTTGTACGTGTGTCTAGTTGCAATAATTTGTGCCGAGCTCAGCTGTTTTCATATTATTGTTATTTATAAACAGATTTTGTATACACATTTAGTTTGTTTAGCTGTAGAGTACTCTAGGTATCTGATGCCTGATTTATACTACTGTATCTGATTAGTTTTTGAAAGAGGAACTTAGATGCTCCAGCTTAAGCTTCCTACGGAGATGTGATTAAACAATATGGTTGAAATCACATTTAAATGGATGTAAAGGTTAACCGTGTGCTGTTTATGTTCGAGAAAAAAGTCTGCTATTTACTTGGAATTCCGGATCCTGTACTGAAATTTTACCATTGCATGCAGAGTAAATGGCTGGTGGCTGTTTCTTTTGCTCTTGCAGCTCTTTGGAAGCGTGATGCTGAAATTATGTGGGCTTTGATGGGTGCGGTTGCGAACACTGTGCTTTCGTCCATTCTTAAAAAGCTGCTCAACCACGAAAGGCCGGCACCGGCTTTGCGGTCTGATCCTGGGATGCCATCATCCCATGCCCAATCCATTTTCTATGCTGCAACATTTCTAGTTCTTTCAGGTAAGCTCTTCAAGAATCAAGATTCATAAAACCATCATACTATTTTTCAGTATATTCTCCTGGCAACATCAAAAGCATAAGTGCTGACTGGAGCTCCGTCCTAATTCATTTTAATCATGACACAGTATGTGCATAACTATACGTTTTCCTCAGTTTTTGTTATATGGCTTTTCTATTCTAGTAAACACAATGGATGGAAACTCAATTATGAATAATGTGCTCATTTTCATATTTTGTGGTATAGAAAGAAACTAAGATGCTTATCAGTTAGAGGTTTGAGTAAACAATACCTCCATGGATGTTAGCACTCCAATATCCACCTGTTTGTCGAATGAAAAGGAATGGATGACTTATCTCATGTGGCTCTTTTTCTTTCTTTCTTTTTTGTGAACTTCATGTGGCTCTTTTTGCAACACAGTGTTCTCCTGGCTTGGGACAAATTATCTGGCAATGATTCTTGGGGCTACAACTGTAGCATTGGCCTCCTATCTAGTAAGAATTCTACTTGGCAGACTCTTTCACCTTTAATTATCTCAATTGCAGGACCATACTCTTGGGTTACACAATCTTTAAGCTTTTTAGCGCATTATAATCAATTCCTAGTACTTGGTAGACTCTTCCATCTTTAATCATCCCAAATACAGGATCATGCTCTTGGGTTACAGTCTTTAAGTTCTTTAGCGCATTTTAATCTTAACCCCCTTATGTGCGTGCAGTCATGGCTACGGGTGTCGCAGCGTCTCCACACACTGAACCAGATTCTCGTGGGCGCTGCTGTAGGATCAGCCTTCAGCGCTCTGTGGTTCGCGCTCTGGCATTTGCTCGTGCGGGAAGCTTTTGCTTCCTCGTTGTGGGTCCAAATTCCAGTCGTCCTTGGTTCAGTAGTGTTCTCTGTTTCCTTCGTCGTCTACATCATTCAGCACTGGCTCAAGGATGAGTAATGATATAGATAGCACGCAACAGGTTAATGGACAGTGAAACCAATCGGCCAGAGAAGGTTTTATCCGCACTCTCTGGGAATTACACGCAGAAAGGAGCTCGCACAATGGTTCACTAAACAGAACAGACAGCAGTTTTGATTTACTACTGTATATCATTGATCCGTGTAACATATATCAGACGATTGGTGCTTGCTTGCTTGGCTTGTTCATTCATGCTTCATTTTTCTCGGATGCTGTTGATGCTGATGCAATTCTGGATGTAACACGGCAATATGCAGCTGATGCTGATGCAATTCTGGATGTAACAGTGTCATATATGCAGTTGTTGCTGATGCAATTCTGGATGTAACACAGTGAATCATTCAGTATCATCGTCGTGTGCAATAGGAGATCTTTTGACACATTGATGAATATGTACTGGCTCTTCACTCGTCTTTAACAGATTCTTTTTTGTGGCGTCGCCACTGGCCAAGTGTTCGTCCTCAGACTGCATAAGCTTTCAGCCAATAGAGTGACTGGGGTTCGTACTCCCTCCGTTCAAAATTACTTGTCGTTCAAATTTGAACTAAACTAAAACCACGACGAGTAATTTAAAACGGAGGGAGTGATGGTTTACCAGGCTAGCACGCCCTCATGTGGTTCATTAAACCGATCCGCCCACAATGATAAAATAAGATACGTACTACTCCCTCCGTAAAATATACTCCCTCCGTTCCGAATTACTTGTCTTAGATTTGTCTAGATACGGATGTATCTAATATTAAAATGAGTCTAGATACATCCGTATTTAGACAAATCCAATACAACTAATTTAGAACAGAGGGAGTAAGAGCTACAATGTTTCTGAGAGTGGCAAACCCAACAGATACTACAATGATTCAAATCTATCAGGTACTACCATGTCCTGAGGGTACCAAATCTAGGGTCATCGACGTTTCTGAAACTTTGGAGGTTGTAAGGAGCACCTCAGGCCAAATGGCATCGCCCACGGGGTTGCTCTTTTTCAATAAAGACACCCAAAAGCATTTAGTACAATGGATAAACAATTGAACATAGAACAGTCAATAAAAAATAAAATTACATTCAAAAGCATATTAGTCTTCTTCCTCTAATTGCATGCCGTCCACTAAAAATTACAAACTACACTAAATCAAAAACAACAAAATATAACCGCATGGGACATGTGGTTAGCAAAATCAAAATTCATATAGGCGATTTAAAAAAAAAAGGCTTTGAAGACCGCAATAGTCACCCACTCCTTAGACAAGATCTATAAATCGTTGAAACAACATAATTTGAGGGTTGGAGAAACCCAAAATAATGCCTCGCATGTATGTAGAATCGGATGTCAGGTGCTTGGAAAAAAAGTGTGATCCGATGTATAAAAAGCTGAAAAAGTCAAGGAAAAAGTAGAGTGCATGTGTACCATAGTCTTTTTTTTTTCTAATTCTAAGATGATGTCCATTAGTTTATCTTGCATTGGGAAGAAAAAAGTTAATGTAGATGTCCCAAACTATTTTTTCTCATGAGGCATATATATCCATACATTACCATAGTTGTCGAAGTCGCCAGAGCAATAGTCAGGCAAAAGCCCTCCCACCAGCGCCGAATCAGACATCATAAGGTAATCTTCGCCACCACGTCAATATCGCAGAGAAGCAAAACCTAAGAAAATCAAATGAGGTGGACGGGTCCCTACTCCTCTTGCGTCAGGACAAGGAAGAGGAAGGGCACCAGAGCTGGTGAGTTTTAGCTAGGTAAAGGGCACAGTAAGGCTGGGTACTCGCCCTCTGGTGCCACTAAAATAACAGGCATATAATCAAACCTACAGAAACAGCACGGCAATGAAACCTTGCTCGGGTAAACAAGACCCAGATCAAAACTGCAACTGTCAAAATCGACTCCATTTGAGTTCACCATGGACGATTACTACTCATATCCACATTCCTCGTATTATTTTGCTCAGCCAACTATGCACGAGGGACTTACGGTAAGGGGGAGTCGAGCCAATCCTGGACGGAGATGGCCCATTCCACATTTTTTTTACAGAGGAAGCGGGAAATGAGGATTGTAGTGATCACAGCCGATCACCAAAAGAGAAAACTTATACAAGCTTCTTTTCTCTCTAGGAAGTATAGTTAGAGCTTTTGTTAGGACCTCTGCATGGAGAAGATGCATCTTCAGCTAGCTCTAATCGCTGTTGGTGTTGGTGCTATTCGAGTCCCCTGCCTGGGACTGGCTCGCCGGCATGTAGGACCAGGCAATGGCTGCTGTGCCGAGGGTAACTGCTATGCCAACTGAACCCCAGAACCACTTCTGCCTCATTTTACGCTTGTTCCGCTGTTGCCTGGACATCTCTGCAAGATGTAAGAGGAAAACACTTAGGACAAGTCTTACACCACATTTCATTTTGGAATCTTCCAATGAATGTTCCTCACACAACAGCCAATAGCACGATATGCATATATCAAGGATCAAGGCAACTAGAAACACTGCATGTCTGGTTAATTCATCAAGAAAAGAATCTGCTTCCGCGGATGTCATTTTTCTCAACTAACGCATGGAACAGAAGATTTATGTGCAGTAAGTAAGATTAACGGTTGACACCAACAAGCTAACAAATACTCCCTCCGTAAAAGAAATATAATAGCGTTTAGATCACTGTACTAGTCTACATCGTAAAAATATGTACTAAATGCATAGATTAATGTATTGAGTTCAGTATGAGTACCGATAGCTTCTTGGTTTCTTTGAGACATCTCCCTGTTTGCTGCTTCATAGTACTGGACCCTATCTGATAGCCTTGCGATCTCAAAGTTCTTTGCTGAAATCACACTTTCCATCTCTGACTCAACTTCTACACGAGCAATTCCCCGGGCAATAGCAGCAGATACCAGTTGTGAAACAGTTATTTGTTGGCACAACTCAGCTCCAGGATCCGCACTTGTATCATCATCGTTCTCAGCTACAGTTGGAGATGGAAGTGACAAGGCGATCAGCGATAGGTGATGACTAAGCTTCTTCCATTCCTTTTGCCAGGTCTCAGCTACCTCCTCAGCTTGTTTCCTACCCTCAATTTCTGTCAACATGCTTAACCGCATTTCACGGTATTCGTCATCAATACATCGAGAAGATCGAGTTGCACCATCGCTTGATATTTCTACATTTTAAACAAATCTGACTTAGTGCAAATGAAGCATTATAAATAAACAACAAGCATACATGTCAGATTAGGAGGCCAAGGATGATCCTATCAGTAGCAGAATGCAACCAAGTGATTAGACAAAATATGCATGCAGCATAAACAAATCTTGGATATATCACTTAGGAATTATTATTACTTTTAGATCATAGCCATATTCATAATAAATAACTTTAGCTCATAGCCCTACTGCTAGCAGTGATTGCTTCGCACAGTTCGATCATAAAAGATAAGACTACAACCAACCAAAAAATCATATGAAACAGATGACACAGATGGCAGATTGACCATAAAGGCCTCAACCAAATATAGGAAGCCATACAGAAACACTGAGATGATCATAGTTCACACACAATAAACCTGCATATATAGCCTATATAAACATAATAACATTAAGTTAGGAACCAAGTCAGTGCCTGAAAACCTAGGAATGCCCATCTTAGCAAACGCTATCAGAAACATGTCTTGCATCAGCATAAAGGCAAATACTCCCTCCGGTCCTTTTTACTCTGCATATTAGGTTTGTCCGAAGTCAATCCCATTCAACTTTGACCAAGTTTATATAAAAAATTATAAACATTCACATAACAACACCAATATCTTTAGATTCATCTTGTAATATATTTTCATATTATATTTATTAGATATTATAGATGTTAATAATTTTTAATATAAATTTGGTCAAACTTAGCAAAGTTTGACTTTCGGCAAAACCAATGTGCAGAGTAAAAAGGACCAGAGGGAGTAACATATAGGCCAGGACTGACTCACTAGAAAAGTAGGTTCAATGATACACCATAGTAAACTGCAATGGCAAGTTGCACAGAAAACATGACCCTGAGCTTTTGGAATAAAGAGAACTAAACCGAGAGTATTCTATCCTATGGAGTTCCTTTTTTTTGGCTAATTTGTTTCACCATTTCCATCTTATAACTTATATAGATTGTTGCTACAGGCAACCAGGAACAACCAACCACAGAGATCAGTTTAAAGCAAGATGCTAAGCAAGTAAGCATATACGCAAACTAATTGCTATCTTCAACCAACGATATCTAAATAAGCGTTTACATTCCAGTTTAAGCTTAAGAATTGTTGCTGCGGGTAAACAGGAACAACCGACCAGAGACATCAGTTCAAAGCAAGATGCAAAGCATATACACAAACTAATTGCTATCTTCAATCTAAGATATCTAAACAAGAGTCTACTCTGCTAAAAACAAATGAGCAAAGCATACGTTAGCATAAACTGAGTGGTACCTTCAAATGCGTCGTAAAATTCTGCACCAGGTGTGCCAACAGACGTCCCATAAGGAGAACTGGGCTTCCACCACCCCTGCCCACCAGCATCCTCAGCCTCAGAGTTACTAGTCACACTCTGTGAATCCTGAGGTTCAAGGAAGGCATCATTTTCGCCATCTCTTGGCATTCCATTGTTGACAAGCCTTCCAACATTGACAGGCCTCACCAACGCATCTGGACTTTCATGCCGAAACTCGAACTCGGGCTGATCCTGCTCATCTTGGCCGAAATGGGTCGCCTTGCCTTTCTGCACCCCTTCATTCTGCCCATCCAAGGTCTCCTTCACACCATTGTTAACCACACCATCACTCTCTTGTGAGAACCTAAACTCAGACTCCTGCACTCGAAAGGCTTCAGACTTTTTCGGCAAAGCAGGCAGCCCCTCGGGAAACTTCGGCAGGCTACCCTCACTTCCGACATCGCCCTGGGAAGATGTCTTGATCAGGCCAGGTCCACGGCGTTTATGGTTGATGAGATACGGCGACCAGGTTCCAGGGAACGATGACGGCGAGTCTGGCAGCGGCGTGCTCTCGGGCGTGGAGTAGAGCGCTGGCAAGGTGCTGGTCCTGGCAGGAGCCACCGGCACAGGTATGGGCTTCTCGGAGGACTTCTCAGGGGGTAGCGGCGCAGCTGGAGGCGGCTTGGGAACAAGCTTCTGGAGGTTGGGAAGGGAGCCGGTCTCCAGGAAGGGGTCCAAGACGTAGTGCGTGATGGTCGGCATGGGGACGTGGCTGCCGGAATCAGAAGGGGCGGCTCGCACCAACGAGGTCCTGAATCACAATAGACAAAACCAGAGCAGGTTAGAATGGATCAAACCCTCTTCCCATCCGTATTGTAGCGAAGAAATAGGGCGCCAATATTAGGAGATTCCGATCCAAAATGTTCGGAAACATCTGCAACGAAACACGTAGGCACCCTACCCCCTATCCTTCGGAAACAATACGCAGCATAAGATACCGACGAGATGAGCCGCTCAAATCATCCGGAAAAAGGGAATAAAGGAGAAATCGACAATACTCTTCGCCCAAATTTAGAAGAACAAAATCGCCGAAAACGAATCGCGCAATCAATCAAACACGCCCCGAATCGAAGGCCCGCTGCAGAAATTCGACCCCGAACCCAACCAAATCTACCTACGCGACCCGCAGAGCAGAACCCCAAATCCGCCTCCGTTCCAAACGCCGGGAACCAGCACCGCAGCCGCTCGAAGGAAAACGAATCCCCAAACCCAGGCGGCGTAGAAGATTCGTCGCGAAATAGTCACCTGCGACCCGCCGGGGAGGGGGGTGGCGCCTCCGCGCCTCGCCTGGTCGGAGGAAACCCTAGCCCGCGGCAGCGCCTCGCCGTCCTCCTCCTCCTTCCGCCGCCGCCGCCTCTCGCCTTTCGAAAGTTATGAGGGCAGGGCAAAATAAGCGGCGCGAGACGGACCAGCCAGGCGGCAACCCCAGAGGAAAATATACTAAAATACACTTCCTCGCTCGAGAGGGACAGGGGAAGGGGGAGGGGAGGGGAGAGAAAGAGCGCCGCTGATTTTCGGTATTTATTTCGCCCCGGGGTGTGGGATTTTTCTACCACTGAAAACACGAAAGGAGACACGGAGGCGCGCGGGGCCCGGGCGTCAGCGGCGGCGCGGGTAGGGGGTCGGGTGCGCCGGGGCTCCTCTATTCTTGGAAGGGAAGAAAGGGGAGGGGATTGTGACTGGGTGGTGGGGGGCGCGAGGAATGCACGGTCGGGGGTGGATGGATCTCGGCTCGGTTGCGTCCGGGTGGGTAACGACCGGGCGCGGCCGCAGGGGGGCTGCTGTTGGCTGCTGCACCGCACCGAATCGCGTGGGCGAGGTCAGTTGACCACGTGATGCACGCAGCTGGCCTGCCTGACCGCTGGCCCCCGCGTGGCCGTGTGGGTATCTGGGTGGGTGGATGGATGCGTTATCTTTTCTCCTTCTCGTGGGGAACAGAATATGTTGTGTCTTTGTCAACAAGTCTCGGGCTTTCCAGGGGTTTCGTCTCGTCCCGCATGCCACCGACGCGTCCTGTCTATCTTTTCGCTCACGGTTGGGATAAAAGATCGTGACCATGTATTCGGGGCTTCTTGTTCAGCAAGTTCTGTGGTCTGTGGAGATGTGCCTCCATCCGTATAGCCTTCTTGTAGGAGGACGATGCCCTCTAAATGTGTTTAGTTGCCCGCATCGATTTTGACTTGTTTGCATGCACTTCTCAATCGGGGCTAGCTGAGAAAAATAGTCTATACACCATCATTTGGTTGCCTGTATATAGGTTAGCTGCATGACGAAATTAATTTTGACCCCCGTTTGGTTGACCGCATCGCATTAGGCGTACACAGGACTCGTTGTTTGGTTGCAACCTGCATTAGGTGATGTCACCACTTCTCACTAGTGGTGACCTTACAACACACGATTAACAGTTTCACTCCTAGTTATGAAACAAATTACTGTTCATCCTAACTACTATTAAATGACATTACATATTATTAAGAGCCAAATGGCTGGATGGGGGGTGGGGGGTTCATCATCCCTCCCCTTCCTCTTTTGCTTCCTCCTCCTCTGCTGCTACTCTTGCTATTCTTCTTCAGATCCTTGTCTAACCTCTGTTATCCCACATTGCATGTGCCCACTCCAGCCTTTTGTTCTTCCAAGCTTCGTTGTCAAATGCCTCAACACCATGGGCACCGAGGTCAAGATCGTCAGGCGTCATCTCTTCCTCTTCAGGCACCAATTCATCAACACCCCATTGCAGGATCCAGTTATCCAGAATGTAACATGCTAGAACAATCTTAACCTGGGTAGGGTAAGGGTGGAATGGCTTCTAATCCAGGACTTGAACCTGTTATTGAGAGCTCCAGATGCCCTTGCAACCGTTACTCTAAGGTTGGAGTGTCTGGGATTGAACAGCTCCTGTGGAGTCCTAAGTTAGTTCCTACCAAAGAACTTGTTCAGATGGTACGGTTTTCATGAAGGGTGAAAGAACACCTTGACGACATGCATAGCCAACATCTTCTAAGTAGAACTTGTCATCAGGGATGTTGATGCCGTCTGGGCGACTGATGTCAGTGAGTATGTTAGCATCATGTGCTGACCATTCCCAGACAGCCAGCACATAAGTGAACTTCATATCAAAGTCAATAACATCAAGCACATTTCTGGCTTGTGTAGTGCTTCCTCCCCCTGAATGATGCAGCTTGTGACTTTGGCACTCTGGCAGTGACATGAGTATCATCTATTGCCCCAATGCAATCCTGAAATGGCAATACAAGATTGTGTTAGTGCTCACCTTGAATTATCCAAGCATATGAAGAAATGAACTACATACATACTGCAGTGCTCACCTTGAAGTATGGATACCGTCTTGGACTTGTGTGAATCATGGTAGGAGTCTGGTCAGTTGGTGACTTTATCATCTCTCGTCTGGACTCCCCAACATCATAGGACACTTGCTTGAAGTACCTTGAGATGGTCTCCATGCATTGATCTCCTGAACGTGTTGTGGATAACCCTGAACCTTTGGTTATGGCTAACAATATGAAGGAACATGGCCACTTGATCATCCCCACTGGTGTGGATGCTATCTTCTAGCAGCCCCCGGACCTGAAGGTCTGAACAAGTCCGGCAAATGGTGCTCTTTTCATTCTAAGCATCCACAGAGCCTCTGTGTCGTTGCAGTTGTATATGTAGTTCAGATTGGAGATTCTCTCTTGCTCCTGCATAAGCATTGGACCATATCTGATGACAAGTCTCTCAGCATGACGAACAACTTTCTTGTGCATGAACATGACCCATGCCTGAATCACAGCTATCAGTGCTCCGACCTGAAGTACCAGCTGCATCCGTGCGTCCATAACCTAGTCCACATTGAGGGTGTGTTGAGCAATGGGGAAATCGATCCTACACTTTGCCTAACGGCCTAACAACGGTAGCGGTGACCGAGTAAATGGGTGAGAGTGGGATCGGGGTGAGCCTAGATTTGGCGTCGTGCCCGATTTCCATCTCCCGCCATCCCCGCTCGCTTTCGCCCTGTCCCCCCCCCTCCCGCGTGCGAGCTTGTGCCGCCCACAGTCTGGCTCGGTAGAAACTATCGATGATTCAGCAGTTTCTACCAAGCCAGACTGAGGATTACTTTAAGCTTCGTGCGCATGTGAGCCAGCCTACTGTGTACACAATCAGACACACATTTTGTGGCCCAACTGGGCCTTGTTGCGATTTCGTTGGCAACCAAACGCGCCTTTTGTGAGCATTTTTTATTTTACTATGTAGAGCAATATCTGACTTCAACAAACATATACGGGCAATTGTACTTGCCTAGTCTTATTTTTTAACACAATACAATCGAAGTCGCTCACATACATGAGCATACACTCACCCTCACGTCTTACTCCTTTGAGCACATTCGAGAGACGGAGCCGACATAACATCTTGAGATTTCACGAAGTCACCACAGGCGCATTGCACTCGATGGGAAAGTGTCATCACACTGAGCGAACATTGCCGGAATCCTGAAATAAATTCAGGAATAATACGAGCACCAATGTCAAGTCTATGACTTAAACCCTGGTGGCTGGTGATACCACTGTCCTGTTGGGGAACGTAGTAATTTCAAAAAAAAATCCTACGCACACGCAAGATCATGGTGATGCATAGCAACGAGAGGGGAGAGTGTTGTCTACGTACCCTTGTAGACCAAAAGCGGAAGCGTTAGCACAACGCGGTTGATGTAGTCATACGTCTTCACGATCCGACCGATCAAGTACCGAACGTACGGCACCTCCGAGTTCAGCACACGTTCAGCCCGATGATGTCCCTCGAACTCCGATCCTGCCGAGTGTTGAGGGAGAGTTTCATCAGCACGACGGCGTAGTGACGATGTTGATGTTCTACCGACGAAGGGCTTCGCCTAAGCACCGCTACAGTATTATCGAGGTGGACTATGGTGGAGGGGGCACCGCACACGGCTAAAAGATCAACTTGATCAATTGTTGTCTTTGGGGTGCCCCATGCCCCCGTATATAAAAGAGTGGAGGAGGGGGAGGGCCGGCCCTCTCTATGGCGCGCCCTAGGGGAGTCCTACTCCCACCAGAAGTAGGATTTCCCTTTTCCTAGTAGAACTAGGAGCCCTTCCATGTAGTAGGAGTAGGAGGGAAGGAAAGGGAAGGGAAAAGGAGAAGGAAGGAAGGGGGCGCCCCCCTCCCTAGTCCAATTCGGACCAGCCCATGGGGAGGGGTGCGTCCACCCTTTGAGGCCTTTCTCTCCTTTCCCGTATGGCCCATTAAGGCCCAATACGAATTCCCGTAACTCCCCGGTACTCTCGAAAATACCCAAATGACTCGGAACCTTTCCGATGTCCGAATATAGTCGTCCAGTATATCGATCTTTACGTCTCGACCATTTCGAGACTCCTCGTCATGTCCCCGATCTCATCAGGGACTCTGAACTCATTCGGTACATCAAAACACATAAACTCATAATATAACCATCATCGAACTTTAAGCGCGCGGACCCTACGGGTTCGAGAACTATGTAGACATGACCGAGACACGTCTCCGGTCAATAACCAATAGCGGAACCTGGATGCTCATATTGGCTCCTACATATTCTACGAAGATCTTTATCGGTCAAAACGCATAACAACATACGTTGTTCCCTTTGTCATCGGTATGTTACTTGCCCAAGATTCGATCGTCGGTATCTCAATACCTAGTTCAATCTCGTTACCGGCAAGTCTCTTTACTCGTTCAGTAACACATCATCCCGCAACTAACTCATTAGTTGCAATGCTTGCAAGGCTTAAATGGTGTGCATTACCGAGAGGGCCCAGAGATACCTCTCCGACAATCGGAGTGACAAATCCTAATCTCGAAATACGCCAACCCAACAAGTACCTTCGAAGACACCTATAGAGCACCTTTATAATCACCCAGTTACGTTGTGACGTTTGGTAGCACACAAAGTGTTCCTCCGATAAATAGGAGTTGCATTATCTCATAGTCATAGGAACATGTATAAGTCATGAAGAAAGCAATAGCAACAAACTAAATGATCAAGTGCTATGCTAATGGAATGGGTCAAGTCATTCACATCATTCTCTAATGATGTGACCCCGTTAATTAAATGACAACTCATGTATATGGTTAGGAAACATAACCATCTTTGATCAACGAGCTAGTCAAGTAGAGGCATACTAGTGACACTCTGTTTGTCTATGTATTCACACATGTATTATGTTTCCGGTTAATACAATTCTAGCATGAATAATAAACATTTATCATGATATAAGGAAATAAATAATAACTTTATTATTGCCTCTAGGGCATATTTCCTTCAGTCTCCCACTTTCACTAGAGTCAATAATCTAGTTCACATCGCCATGTGATTTAACATCAATAGTTCACATCACCATGTGATTAACATCCATAGTTCACATCGTCATGTGACCAACACCCAAAGGGTTTACTAGAGTCAATAATCTAGTTCACATCTCTATGTGATTAATACCCAAAGAGTACTAAGGTGTGATCATGTTTTGCTTGTGAGGGAAGTTTAGTCAACGGGTCTGCCACATTCAGATTCTTATGTATTTTGCAAATTTCTATGTCAACAATGCTCTGCACGGAGCTACTCTAGCTAATTGCTCCCACTTTCAATATGTATCCAGATTGAGACTTAGAGTCATCTGGATCAGTGTCAAAACTTGCATCGATGTAACCCTTTACGACGAACCTTTTGTCACCTCCATAATCGAGAAACATATCCTTATTCCACTAAGGATAATTTTGACCAATGTCCAGTGATCTACTCCTAGATCACTATTGTACCCCCTTGCCAAACTCAGGGCAGGGTATACAATAGGTCTGGTACACAGCATGGCATACTTTATAGAACCTATGGCTGAGGCATAGGGAATGACTTTCTTTCTCTCTCTATCTTCTGCCATGGTCGGGTTTTGAGTCTTACTCAACTTCACACCTTGTAACACAGGCAAGAACTCCTTTTTGACTGTTCCATTTTGAACTACTTCAAAATCTTGTCAAGGTATGTACTCATTGAAAAACTTATCAAGCATCTTGGTCTATCTCTATAGATCTTGATGCTCAATATGTAAGCAGCTTCACCGAGGTATTTCTTTGAAAAACTCCTTTCAAACATTCCTTTATGCTTTGCAGAATAATTCTACATTATCTCCAATCAATAATATGTCATACATATACTTATCAGAAATGTTGTAGTGCTCCCACTCACTTTCTTGTAAATACAGGCTTCACCACAAATCTGTATAAAACTATATGCTTTGATCAACTTATCAAAGCGTATATTCCAACTCCGAGATGCTTGCACCAGTCCATAGATGGATTGCTAGAGCTTGCATATTTTGTTAGTACCTTTAGGATTGACAAACCTTCTGGTTGCATCATATACAACTCTTCTTTAATAAATCCATTAAGGAATGTAGTTTTGTTTATCCATTTACCAGATTTCATAAAATGCGGCAATTGCTAACATGATTCAGACAGACTTAAGCATAGATATGAGTGAGAAATTCTCATCGTAGTCAACACCTTGAACTTGTCGAAAACCTTTTTGCGACAATTCTAGCTTTGTAGATAGTAACACTACTATCAGCGTCTGTCTTCCTCTTGAAGATCCATTTAATCTCAACGTCTCGCCGATCATTGGGCAAGTCAATCAAAGTCCATACTTTGTTCTCATACATGGATCTCATCTCAGATTTCATGGCCTCAAGCCATTTCACGGAATCTGGGCTCATCATCACTTCCTCATAGTTCGTAGGCTCGTCATGGTCAAGTAACATGACCTCCAGAATAGGATTACCGTACCACTCTGGTGCGGATCCTACTCTGGTTTACCTACGAGGTTCGGTAGTAACTTGATCTGAAGTTACATGATCATCATCATTAGCTTCCTCACTAATTGGTGTAGTAGTCACAGGAACAGATATCTGTGATGAACTATTTTCCAATAAGGGAGCAGGTACAGTTACCTTATCAAGTTCTATTTTCCTCCCACTCACTTCTTTCGAGAGAAACTCCTTCCCTAGAAAGGATCCATTCTCAGCAATGAATATCTTGCCTTCGGATCTGTGATAGAAGGTGTACCCAACATTTTCTTTTGGGTATCCTATGAAGACGCACTTCTCCGATTTGGGTTTGAGCTTATCAGGTTGAAACTTTTTCACATAAGCATTGCAACCTCAAACTTTAAGAAACGACAGCTTAGATTTCTTGCCAAACCATAGTTCATACGGTGTCGTCTCAATGGATTTAGATGGTGCCCTATTTAATGTGAATGTAGATGTCTCTAATGCATAACCCCAAAATGATAGTGGTAAATTAGTAAGAGACATCATAGATCGCACCATATCTAATAAAGTACGATTACGACATTCGGACACACCATTACACTGTGGTGTTCCAGGTGGCGTGAGTATTGAAACTATTTCACATTGTTTTAATTGAAGGCCAAACTCGTAACTCAAATATTTTACTTCTGCGATCATATCGTAGAAACTTTTATTTTTGTTACGATGATTCTCCACTTCACTCTGAAATTCTTTGAACTTTTCAAATGTTTCAGACTTGTGTTTCATCAAGTAGATATACTCATATGTGCTCAAATCATCTGTGAAGGTCAGAAAATAATGATACCTGCCGCAAGCCTCAATATTCATCGGACCACATACATCAGTATGTATGATTTCCAACAAATCTGTTGCTCGGCCCATTGTTCCAGAGAACGGAGTCTTAGTCATCTTGCCCATGAGGCATGGTTCACAAGTATCAACTGATTCATAATCAAGTGATTCCAAAAGCCCATCAACATGGATTTTCTTCATGCGCTTTACACCAATATGACCTAAACGACAGTGCCGCAAATAAGTCGCACTATCATTATTAACTTTGCATCTTTTGGCTTCAATATTATGAAAATGTGTATCACCATGATCGAGATCCAACAAGAGATCCAACAAACCATTTTCATTGGGTGTATGACCATAGAAGGTTTTATTCATGTAAACAGAAGAACAATTATTCTCTGACTTACATGAATAACCGTATTGCAATAAACATGATCCAATCATATTTATGCTCAATGCAAACACTAAATAACATTTATTTTAGGTTTAACACTAATCCCGAAAGTATAGGGAGTGTGCGATGATGATCATATCAATCTTGGAACCATTTCCAATACACATCGTCACTTCACCCTTAACTAGTCTCTGTTCATTCTCCAACTCCCGTTTCGAGTTACTATTCTTAGCAACTGAACTAGTATCAAATACTAAGGAGTTGCTATAAACACTAGTAAAGTACACATCAATAACATGTATATCAAATATACCTATGTTTACTTTGCCATCCTTCTTATCCGCCAATTACTTGGGGTAGTTCCGCTTCCAGTGATCAGTCCCTTTGCAGTAGAAGCACTCAGTTTCAGGCTTAGGTCCAGACTTGGGTTTTTTCACTTGAGCAGCAACTTGCTTGCCGTTCTTCTTGAAGTTCCCCTTTCTTCCCTTTGCCCCTTTACTTGAAACTAGTGGTTTTGTTTACCATCAACACTTGATGCTTTTCTTGATTTCTACCTTCGTTGATTTCAGCATCACGAAGAGCTTGGGAATCGTTTCTGTTATCCCTTGGATATTATAGTTCATCACGAAGTTCTACTAACTTGGTGATGGTGACTAGAGAATTCTGTCAATCACTATTTTATCTAGAAGATTAACTCCCACTTGATTCAAGCGATTGTAGTACCCAGACAATCTGAGCACATGATCACTGCTTGAGCTATTCTCCTCCATCTTTTAGCTATAGAACTTGTTGGAGACTTCATATCTCTCAACTCGGGTATTTGCTTGAAATATTAACTTCAACTCCTGAAACATCTCATATGGTCCATGACGTTTAAAATGTCTTTGAAGTCCCGATTTTAAGCCGTTTAAGCATGGTGCACTAAACTATCAAGTAGTTATCACATTGAGCTAGCCAAACATTCATAACATATGCATCTGCTCCTGCAATAGGTTTGTCACCTAGCGGTGCATCCAGGACATAATTCTTCTGTGCAGCAATGAGGATAAACCTCAGATCATGGATCCAATCCGCATCATTGCTACTAATATTTTTCAACTTAGTTTTCTCTAGGAACATATCAAAAATAAAACAGGTGAGCTAAACGCGAGCTATTGATCTACAACATAGATATGCTAATACTACCAGGACCAAGTTCATGATAAATTTAAGTTCAATTAATCATATTACTTTAAGAACTCCCACTTAGATAGACATCTATCTAATCCTCTAAGTGATCACGTGATCCATATCAACTAAACCATAACCGATCATCACGTGAAATGGAGTAGTTTTCAATGGTGAACATCACTATGTTGATCATATCTACTATATGATTCACTCTTGACCTTTCGGTCTCAGTGTTCCGAGGCTATATCTGCATATGCTAGGCTCGTCAAGTTTAACCTGAGTATTCTACGTGTGCAAAACTAGCTTGCACCCGTTGTAGATGGACGTAGAGCTTATCACACCCGATCATCACGTGGTGTCTGGGCACGACGAACTTTGGCAATGGTGCATACTCAGGGAGAACACTTTTTATCTTGAAATTTAGTGAGAGATCATCTTATAATGCTACCGTCAATCAAATCAAGATAAGATGCATAAAAGATAAACATCACATGCAATCAATATAAGTGACATAATATGGCCATCATCATCTTGTGCTTGTGATCTCCATCTCCGAAGCACCATCATGATCACCATCGTCACCGGCGCGACACCTTGATCTCCATCGTAGCATCGTTGTCGTCTCGTCAAACTTATGCTTCCACGACTATCGCTACCGCTTAGTGATAAAGTAAAGCATTACAGGGTGATTGCATTGCATACAATAAAGCGACAGCCATATGGCTCCTGCCAGTTGCCGATAACTCGGTTACAAAACATGACCATCTTATACAATAAAATTTAGCATCATGTCTTGACCATATCACATCACAACATGCCCTGCAAAAACAAGTTAGACGTCCTCTACTTTGTTGTTGCAAGTTTTATGTGGCTGCTGCGGGCTTTAGCAAGAACCGTTCTTACCTACGCATCAAAACCCAACGATAGTTTGTCAAGTTGGTGTTGTTTTAACCTTCGCAAGGACCGGGCGTAGCCACACTCGGTTCAACTAAAATTGGAGAAACTGACACCCGTCAGCCACCTGTGTGCAAAGCACGTCGATAGAACCAGTCTTGCGTAAGCGTACGCGTAATGTCGGTCCGGGCCGCTTCATCCAACAATACCGCCGAACCAAAGTATGACATGCTGGTAAGCAGTATGACTTATATCGCCCACAACTCACTTGTGTTCTACTCGTGCATATGACATCAACGCATAAAACCTGGCTCGGATGCCACTGTTGGGGAACGTAGTAATTTCAAAAAAATCCTATGCACACGCAAGATCATGGTGATGCATAGCAATGAGAGGGGAGAGTGTTGTCTACGTACCCTCGTAGACCGAAAGCAAAAGCGTTAGCACAACACGGTTGATGTAGCAGTACGTCTTCACGATCCGACCGATCAAGTACCGAACGTACGACACCTCCGAGTTCAGCACACGTTCAGCCCAATGACATCCCTCGAACTCCGATCCAGCCGAGTGTTGAGGGAGAGTTTCGTCAGCACGACGGCGTGGTGATGATGTTGATGTTCTACCGACACAGGGCTTCACCTAAGCACCACTACAGTATTATCGAGGTGGACTATGGTGGAGGGGGGCACCGCACACGGCTAAAAGATCAACTGTAACACCCCGTATGTAACCTGCCATATTTGTATTCCAACTCTTGCCATTTCCGGCACTAAGTTATGATATTTCCTCGTTGTCAGGTTTTTTGTCTTCGTGTTGCTTTTGTCTTTGTCATGCATCTCATATAATGTCATCATGTGCATCGCATTTGCATACATGTTTGTCTCATGCATCCGAGCATTTTCCCCATTGTCCGTTTTGCATTCCGGCGCTCCTATGTCCTCCGGTGCCCCCTTTTACCTCTTTTCGTGTGCGGGTGTTAAACGTTCTTGGATTGGACCGAGACTTGCCAAGCGGCCTCGGTTTACTACCAGTAGACCGCCTGTCAAGTTTCGTGCCATTTGGACTTCGTTTGATACTCCAACGGTTAACCGACGAACCGAAAAGGCCTCGTGTGTGTTGCAGCCCAACACCTCTCCAAAGTGGCCCAAAACCACCTAAACCCCTTCCATCATCTCGTTCGTTCGATTACAATCGCGTGGCCACAAACCGTGCTCAATTTGGAGCCTCCTAGCTCCCTCTACCTATAAATATAGACCTTCCCCCGAAAATCCTGGATCCCTTCCTACCCTAACCCTAAAAATCCGCTCGTCCACCGCCGGACATGTCCACTGCTCGCCGGACATCCCGCGCCGCCGCCCCGCGCCAATAGGAGGGCGCCAGGTGTCCCCGCCGGACCTCTCTCTCCTCTGGCCCGGAGAGCCCGGATCGGGCCCTCCCGGCCCGGTCGCCGCCGCCACTCGCCCGAGGCGACCCCGCCTCGCCGCGCCGCCCGCTTCCTCCTCCGCGCCGGTGAGTCCTCGACTCCGGTCGCCGCGAGGTTGTCGGACCCTGCCACCAAGCCGCACGTCGCCTCAGCTTCCGCGCCCCACACCGCCCGGCGCCGCCGCCGCCATCGCCGTCCGCCGTCGTACCAGGTCGCCGCTCACCGCCCCGTCGCCGGAATCGCCCTCCGCCGCCGTCTCCCACGTCTCCAGTGACATCTCCGTCGGGCCTCGAAAAGCGTGCAACCCTAGATCTGGATCTGGGAGGTTGACTTTTGCCTTAGTTCCAGTAATTTTTAGTGTTTTTCATCGTATCGTAACTCATCAATCGTGGCTCCGTTTTGGGCGTGTAGCATATTAAATTGTTCGTCTCGATGAGTACTTCATTTCATCCCATTGCACCATGTTCATTTGAGCTCATCTTGATGCCCTAAAAGCTGTTGCAAGAGTGCTATGCAATGTTAGTTTCAGATTCTTGTCAGAGATTGCACATTTGTCATTTTTGCCATGTTTAATGTGTGCCTCCTATGAACTTGAGCCCTACATGTGTTTTGAAGTATGCCATGCCATCTTTACAGGGGTGTATGCCATGTATTTTTGTGATCTCTGTGGTGACTAGCACAAGCATGCAAAGTAGCCCTCGTAATGTTGCTGATTTCAGGGACTTAGAAATCTTCTAAGTCTTTGTCCTGTTAATATTTTTATGCCATGTATTCATGTTGCTACTGAGTGATCCAAACCTCTTTTGAGCATGTTCAGTAAGGATCATTTTGAGATATTGTTGTGCTATATCCATCTATGTCTTTGTTTGCAATTATGGAGCACCCTACCTTGACTCAATCGAGCTCTACTTTTGCTATTATGGAGCACCCTAGATTGTTTACATGTTAAGCAATTTTGCCGAGGTTGTTGTAGTTGATCCATGCATGCTATGTGGTTGTTCTTGCCATGTTTAGTTTCTGTGCCATGTCTACTTGCTGGGTGTATGCTTAGTTTGTCATGCAATGCATTGTGGTGAGTGCATCGAGCTCGCAAACATTCCTACATGAATCTGTTTTGCCATGTTCCAGTTTTCTACTAAGTCTGAATATGTTAACGAAACTTGCTATGTTCACATGGTTGCCATTGTATTTTCTAATCCCTTTTGGCTCATGGTCAGTAAGGGACTTTTGTTGTATGCTTTGTGTAGTTTCATGCCATGTCTTGATTTGCCATGATATGTTCCTGTAGCATGTTGTTATCGTGCTCTAAACATTGCTTCTTGATGTTAAAATCCCAACATGTTGTTATTTTAACTAAGTCAGTAACCTGTTATCTTTTGCACTTTTGTCATGCTTGTTTGAACCTGCTATTGTGTGATTTAGCTGTAGCTCAGTGTTCATCTTTTGTCAAGCATCTTGAGTGGATCACTGCCATGTGATTTGTTTTCACGTTAGAGTGCAATAGCTTGTTGTTCTTGATGCATTTTGATGGCCTCGTGTTGTTAATTGCAAATCGGTGCCATATTTGTTTTGCTTGCCATTCGCAAACCGTGCATCCGATTCCGGTGATCTTTATATCGATTTCGACCGAAATCAACTCATCTTTCCAGTAGAACTCTTGGTTTTCCAAGTTGAGGCCAGGTTCAATCTTTCCTTTCTGAAACATGCATATGCATTGCATATCGCATCCCGCATGTCATGTCATGTTTTGCATCATGTTGCTTGTGCATCGCACGTGGTTGATTGTGTCTACCGTTTGCTTGTGTTCTTGCCTTGGGTAGAGCCGGGAGACGAGTACGTGATCGAGGAACCAGTTGAGTACGCTTACGAGGATCAAACTAGCATCAACTCGGAGAACTTTGCAGGCAAGATGACCACCGATACAACTCTACGCACGCTTGACGTTCGCTTTACCTAGAACAAGTATGAAACTAGAAGTACTTTGTAGGCATTGTTGGATAGCTTTGCAAGATAATAAAGAGTACGTAAATAAAAAGTAGGGGCTGTTTAGATAAAGAAACAATAAAGTAAATATAGCGAGTGTGGAAAAGTGATGGTAGGAGTTACAAAATTGCCCCTAAGCAATTGACTACTTTACTAGACCGATAGCATGTATTATGTGGGAGAGGCCACTGCTAGCATGTCATCCCTGACTTGGAATTCTATGCACTTATGATTGGAACTATTAGCAAGCATCCGCAACTACTAATGTTCATTAAGGTAAAACCCAACCATAGCATTAAGATATATTGGTACCCCTTCAATCCCGTATGCATCAATTTCTATGCTAGGTTGAAGCTTCTGTCACTCTTGCCCTCCAATACATAGTCCTATCAACATACAACTAACCCTAGGGTGTGATCCACGCGCGCAATCATATGATGGGCACCAAAGGACAGCAACATAACCACAAGCAAATTAAATCAATCATAGCAATTCATCAACCACCGATAGGACAACAAAAATCTACTTCGACATCATAGGATGGCAACACATCATTGGATAATAATATGAAGCATAAAGCACCATGTTCAAGTAGAGGGTACAGCGGGTTGCGGCAGAGTGGACTGCTGTAGATAGAGGGGGGAAGGTGATGGAGATGTTGGTGAAGATGGCGGAGGTGTTGGTGAAGATCGCGGTGATGATGATGGCCCCTGGTGGCGTTCTGGCACCACCGGAAGCGAGGGGGAGAGAGCCCCCCCTTCTTCTTCTTCTTCCCTGACCTTCTCCCTAGATGGGAGAAGGGTTTCCCCTTTGGTCCATGGTCTCCATGGTGTGGGAGGGGCGAGAGCCCCTCCGAGATTGGATCTGTCTCTCTGTCTCTCTCTGTTTCTGCGTTCTCAGATTCTTCCCTTTCACCGTTTCTTATATTCCCGGAGATCCGTAACTCCGATTGGGCTAAAATTTTAACACAATCTATACCCGGATATTAGCATTCTTGCGGCGAAAGAAGGGCATCAACCGCCTTATGGGGTGGCCACGAGGGTCAGGGGCGCGCCTGCCTCCCCAGAGCGCGCCCCCTACCTCGTGGGCCCCTCAAGCATCGTCTCGTGTGGATTCTTCTTCCCAAAAATCATATATATTCCAAAAAAAATCTCCGTCAGTTTTTATTTCGTTTGGACTCCGTTTGATATGGATATTCCGCGAAACAAAAAACATGCAACAAACAGGAACTGGCACTGGGCACTGGATCAATATGTTAGTCCCAAAAATATTATAAAAAGTTGCCAAAAGTATATGAAAGTTGTAGAATATTGGAATGGAACAATCAAAAATTATAGATATGACGGAGACGTATCAGCATCCCCAAGCTTAATTCCTGCTCGTCCTGTAGTAGATAAATGATAAAAAATATAATTTTTGATGTGGAATGCTACCTAGCATAATCTTGATCACATATCTAATCATGGCATGAATATTAAGACACGAGTGATTGAAAGAAATAGTCTATCATTTGACATAAAAACAATAATACTTCAAGCCCACTAATAAAGCAATCACGTCTTTTCAAAATAACATGGCCAGAGAAAGTTATCCCTACAAAATCATATAGTCTAGCTATGCTCCATCTTCACCACACAAAATATTCACATCATGCACAACCCCAATGACAAGCCAAGCAATTGTTTCATACTTTTGACGTTCTCAAACCTTTTCAACTTTCACGCAATACATGAGCATGAGCCATGGACATAGCACTATAGGTGGAATAGAATGGTGGTTGTGGAGAAGACAAAAAGGAGAAGATAGTCTCACATCAACTAGGCGTATCAATGGGCTATGGAGATGCCCATCAATAGATATCAATGTGAGTGAGTAGGGATTGCCATGCAACGGATGCCTAGAGTTATAAGTGTATGAAAGCTCAAACTGAAACTAAGTGGGTGTGCATCCAACTTGCTTGCTCATGAAGACCTCGGGCATTTGAGGAAGCCCATCATCAGAATATACAAGCCAAGTTCTATAATGAAAATTCCCACTAATATATGAAAGTGATAACTCAAGAGACTCTCTATATGAAGAACATGGTGCTATTTTGAAGCACAAGTGTAGAAAAAGGATAGTAGCACTGCCCCTTCTCTCTTTTTCTCTCATTTTTATTTGTTTTTTTTATTTTTTTATTTTTTTGGTGGGCTTCTTTGGCCTCTTTTTTTTGTAAAGTCCGAAGTCTCATCCCGACTTATGGGGGAATCATAGTCTCCATCATCCTTTCCTCACTGGGGCAATGCTCTAATAATGATGATCATCACACTTTTATTTACTTACAACTCGATACTAGAACAAAGATATGACTCTATATGGATGCCTCCGGCGGTGTACCGAGATGTGTAATGATCTAGCGTAGCAATGATATCAAAAAACGGACAAGCCATGAAAACATCATGCTAGCTATCTTACGATCATGCAAAGCAATATGACAATGAATGCTCAAGTCATGTATATGATGATGATGGAAGTTGCATGGCAATATATCTCGTAATGGCTATGGAAATGCCATGATAAGTAGGTATGGTGGCTGTTTTGAGGAAGGTATATGGTGGGTTTATGGTACTGGCAAAAGTTGCGCGGTACTAGAGAGGCTAGCAATGGTGGAAGGGTGAGAGTGCGTATAATCCATGGACTCAACATTAGTCATAAAGAACTCACATACTTATTGCAAAAATCTAGTAGTTATTGAAACAAAGTACTACGCGCATGCTTCTAGGGAGATAGATTGGTAGGAAAAGACCATCGCTCGTCCCCGACCGCCACTCATAAGGAAGCCAATCAATAAATAAATCATGCTCCGACTTCGTTACATAACGGTTCACCATACGTGCATGCTACGGGAATCACAAACTTCAACACAAGTATTTCTACAATCCACAACTACCCACTAGCATGACTCTAATATCACCATCTTTATATCGCAAAACTATTGCAAGGAATCAAACATATCATATTCAGTGATCTACAAGTTTTATGTAGGATTTTATGACTAACCATGTGAATGACCGGTTCCTGCCATCTCTCTAAATAGATATAAGTGAAGCAAGAGAGTTTAATTATTTCTACAAAAGATATGCCCACGCTCTAACAAATATAAGTGAAGCAAAAGAGCATTCTACAAAATGGCGGTTGTCTATGTAAAGAGAAACAGGCAATCCAAACTTCAAATGATATAAGTGAAGCACATGAAGCATTCTATAAAGCCATACTCAAAAGATATAAGTGAAGTGCAAAGAGCATTCTGTAAATCAACCAAGGACTATCTCATACCAGCATGGTGCATAAAAGAAAAATGAAAACTAAATGCAAAAGACGCTCCAAGATTGCACATATCGCATGAATGAAACGAATCCGAAAACATACCGATACTTGTTGAAGAAAGAGGGGATGCCTTCCCAGCATCCCCAAGCTTAGACGCTTGAGTATCCTTGAATATTTACTTGGGGTGCCTCGGGCATCCCCAAGCTTGAGCTCTTGCCTCTCTTCCTTCTTCTTACATCGAGACCTTCTCGATCATCGAACACTTCATCCACACAAAACTTCAACAAAAAACTCGGTAAGATCCGTTAGTATAATAAAGCAAATCACTACTCTAAGTATTGTTGAAAACCAATTCATATTTTGTTTTTGCATTATTTATACTGTAGTATAACTTTTTCATGGCTTAATCCACTAATATAAATTGATAGTTTCATCAAAACAAGCAAACTATGCATCAAAAACAGAATCTGTCTAAAACAGAACAGTCTGCAATAATCTGAACATTCACCATACTTCTGATACTTTAAAAATTCTACCAAAATTAGGAAAAATAAACAATTTGTATAGTAAGACAGTGAAAAAAGAATCAGAACCATTTGACGTTCCAGCTAAAAATGTAAAATCGCGCACTACAGCCAAAGTTTTTGTCCTGCATCATACAAACCATCAAGCAAATGTAAACATCCTAAAGGCAAGCCTTGGCACATTATTTTTATAATACAATGGAATTGTACAAGGGGGTAATTATTTTTATTGAAAAGTTTCTGTAATCAAGATTCACAAAGTTTCCGTGAGCATGAACAAAGTTCAAGGAGCTCTCCCACTTCAACAGTGCTTGTCTTTCTCACTTTCACTTCCCTTTTTGAAAAGTTTTGGGTTCCCCTCTTTATTTTTGTTGTTTTTAAACTATATAAAAGCACTCAACAGAAATAAATGACTCTCTAAAACTTCCCGGTTGTCTCCCTGGCAGCGCTTTCTTTAAAGCCATTAAGCTAGGCATATAGTGCTCAAGTAGTGAATCCACCCGGATCCCAAGGTATATCAAAGCCAATTTTAATTAACAATGATTTGTAATTTAGTAATGAGCACAAAGCAACATATATCAAGCAATGACGAAGTCTAACTCTCTTCCTATGCATCAGCATGTCATAAAAGAACAATTCATGCACACAAAGTAAAGGACAATGCATAGTATAAACAGTTTCTTGCAATTCTATCATATTGGAAACATAGAGAGGTGGAGATATAGTTCCTCTCTCATAATAATTGCAAGTAGGAGCATCAAGCACATGCATATTATATTCATCAAAATCATCATGTGCAATGGTAAAAGGCAACCCATCAATATAATCCTTAATAAGTGCAAACTTATCCGATATAGTGTAGTTGGGAGAATTCAAAAAGATAATAGGACTATCATGCGTGGGTGCAATAGCAACAATTTCATGTTTAACATTGAAAGATCGTGGATGTCACCTAGAGGGGGGGGTGAATAGGCGTTTTAAAATAATTACAGTTTAAATGCGGAATAAACCTAGCGGTTAATTTGTCAAGCACAAAACCTAAAACAACTAGGCTCACCTATGTGCACCAACAACTTATGCTAAGTAAGATAAGCAACTATGTGATAGCAAGATATATGACAAGAAACAATATGGCTATCACAAAGTAAAGTGCATAAGTAAAGGGCTCGGGTAAGAGATAACCGAGGCACGCGGAGACGATGATGTATCCCGAAGTTCACACCCTTGCGGATGCTAATCTCCGTTTGGAGCGGTGTGGAGGCACAATGCTCCCCAAGAAGCCACCAGGGCCACCGTAATCTCCTCACGCCCTCGCACAATGCAAGATGCCGTGATTCCACTAAGGGACCCGTGACGGCGGTCACCGAACCCGTACAAATGGCAACCCTTGGGGGCGGTCACCGAACCCGTACACTTTGGCAACCCTTGGGGGCGGTCACCGGTACCCGTCAAATTGCTCGGGGCGATCTCCACAACCTAATTAGAGACCCCGACGCTTGCCCGGAGCTTTACACCACAATGATTGAGCTCCGAACACCACCAACCGTCTAGGGCGCCAAGGCACCCAAGAGGAACAAGCTCTAGGGTGCCCAAACACCCAAGAGTAATAAACTTCTCAAACTTCACTTCCACGTATCACCGTGGAGAACTCAAACCGATGCACCAAATGCAATGGCAAGGGCACACGGAGTGCCCAAGTCCTTCTCTCCCAATCCCACCAAAGCAACTAATGCTAGGGAATGAAATGAGAGAAAGAACAAAAGAAGAACACGAAGAACTCCAAGATCTAGATCCAAGGGGTTCCCCTCACTTAGAGGAGAAAGTGATTGGTGGAAACGTGGATCTAGATCTCCTCTCTCTTTTCCCTCAAGAACTAGCAAGAATCATTGAAGGGATTGAGAGTTAGCAAGCTCGAAGAAGGTCAACAATGGGGGAAGAACACGAGCTGAAAAGATTAGGTTCATTGGGGAAGAAGACTCCCTTTTATAGGTGGGGAAAAACCAACCGTTATGCTCACAGCCCGCACAGAGCGGTACTACCGCTCCAAGGAGCGGTACTACCGCTAGGGCAGAAGTACCCCTTTGAAAAACAACAGCGAGGAGGAAAAAGGCCAGAAGAACCGCCGGAGCGGTACTACCGCTCGTCCTCACGGTACTACCGCTCGACCTCATGGTACTACCGCAAATGGTAGCGGTACTACTGCTTGCGAGCGGTACTAAAAAATACGTCCGGGCCTACCACCGCAAGACTTGGGACGAGTTTTTGGTCCGGAGCGGTACTACCGCTGTAGGAGTCACAGTAGTACTGCTCTGGAGCGGTAGTAAAAAATTACATCCGCTCCAATTCGCGGTAGTACCGCTGCAGCCTTTCCAGAACACCAAAACTGCCACAACTTTTGCAAACGGACTCCGAATTCGATGAAACCAAGTTTGTTGGAAAGCTAGCAACAAGGGCTAATACAATCTTGAAAGAAATATCAATAAGAAGCAAGTTAGAAAAGGCCCATAAGAAAATGGTGAGGACCCTTCCTCAGATAAGACCGGTAAAACCTACAACACCGAAAACATCATAGAAGACGCATGCGAACTCCGTTTTCGATGAAACCAAGTTTGTTGGAAAGCTAGTGACAAGGGATAACACAATCTTGAAAGAAATAACAATAAGAAGAAAATTAGAAAATGCCCATAAGAAAATGGTGAGGACCCTTCCTCAGATAAGACCGGTAAAACCTACAACACCGAAAATATCATAGAAGATGCATGCGAACTCCGTTTTCGATGAACTCAAGCTTGTCATCAAGATGACCATAAGCTCTAAGACTCACAAAGAGAACCAAATAAGAACCAAGAAATATGATGCAAGGATGCAATGGTTTGAGCTCTCGACGAACGATACGATCAAGCTACTCACTTGAGAGCCCCCCCTTGATAGTAATGCTATCGATCCTATAACCCGGTCTCCCAACTACCACCATGAGACCGGTAAAATAGAAAACGTATCAAGGGCAAACATTTGCCTTGCACATGATCCACTTGAGTTAGATGATGACGATCTTGTCCTCCTCAAGATGGACCACCTTTCTTGATTGCGTTGGGTCGATGAAGACTAGATGATTGCTCCCCCATACTCCACTATGGGTGAGCCACTCTTTGGCACATCTTCACAAGTCCATTGACACCACAATGAATGGCAAGCTTCAAGCACTTGATCTCTTCGTGATTCTCCACTTGAAATTGCACACGGCAATCTTGATGACGATCACCACTTGATGTCATCCTTCCCATGGGTTGTATGATATCATCCTCTTGACGTAGGCCCATGGACACGTACCTAACCCCACACAGACTCTCACATAGACCATGGGTTAGTACACAAAGTGCAATGGACAATGCTTACCATACCATGGGATCACTTGATCCCTCTCGGTACATCTTCTACTCTTTGTGAGTTGATCAACTTGATTCACTCTTGACTTAGTCTTGATCAACCTTGAATCTTTCCAACTCTCTTCGTTTGGATGATGTCTTGAAGGTAAACATGAATGATCACACAATCTTCTTCTTCAAGACATGCTTGCAATAAGCTCAACTCTCAAATGACCAATCTTTGGATAATTCCTTGAATAGCACCTTGGTCGACACAAACTCTCCTTGAAACCAACACATGTACTCCAAGAAAAGCCTATGGACAAAACCTTCAAATATAACTCAAGGAAACCATTAGTCCATAGAGATTGTCATCAATTACCAAAACCAAACATGGGGGCACCGCATGTTCTTTCAATCTCCCCCATTTTGGTAATTGATGACAATCACTTTCACGAGAGTTTATATAAGGAATTATGCATCACCAAGCAATGCAACAACCAATAATGCATGTGTATGAGATGCAAATGCTTAGGAACAAAACCAAAGCAAGGATAAAACTCTGAAGACTTCTCCACAAAACTCTCTGAAACTTCTCCCCCATTGGCATCGATTGCCAAAATGGGCGAAAAGCATAGAAGGCCAATATAAATTGTGTATTTCTCAACAAGAGAGTGGAATGCAATACACATATCCAACGGTAAATACTTGGAGGAAGACAAACTATATTGAGGCCCAAAGATTGAAAAGGGAGGATATGCCACAAAGACATAACAAAGAGAGAAACAAGCAATCAAGCAATCAAAAGATATCTATTGAAGCAAGCTATCAAAAGATACCAATTGAACCAACTAGGCCAATGATCCTACAAGCCACATGAATAAAAGATATTATGATATGAGCAAAGGAGTGTTCTAAAGAAACTAGAGAGGCTCCCCATGATTTGTGCACACATAAGAATATTTGAATTTGGAAACAAAGTGCACAAAATAGGATCATAGCTCCCCCAAAATCAATAGAAACTTACAATAAGTGCAAGTGAGCATATAGGAAACTAAGCCTAGTATATGTAACAAACACATGGTTGAGCAATAAGTGAAAGAGGCAACTTAAGAATGGGCTCGACCAAAATGATGTGTGTGAGTCAAGGCAATGCACTTGAGATGACTAATGTACGGATGAGCATTAAGCATCAATAAAGTCTTGAAAGATTGAGGCAACACAGTGCAAGGCCTATCATTCCCACACACAACAAGCAAATGGGTTCACAAGCTTACTAATAAGCATATAGAGAACCTATGCTTGTGACAACCCGCGGTGAAGATAGAAGATGAAAGGCGTGTCAAGACGAGGGATGCCAATTAAGATGGCAAAAACCTCGTAAAGAAAAGCATGAGGAAAATAATGTTCACCACACAAAAGCGCATCAAGATGTAACGATAGAAGACACGCACTCAAGGCAAAAGCTTTCATGGAGCCACCAAAGAAATAACATAAGAAATACAAGGTGGACGTGAAAGAAAGGATATCATCTAGAGATGTAATTTCTCTCAAGTGTATATGGTTCTGGGTAGACTAGATCATGATGATATATATCTACAAAGAAGGATGCACACCTGAAATAGTTACAACACGAAGGAACAAGATATCCAAAAGGAAGTCATACATATACTAATAAGATATTTGCTTGGAAGCATATCACATGGCTGTTGGAAATATGCCCTGGAGGCAATAATAAAAGCATTATTATTATATTTCCTTGTTCATGATAATTGTCTTTATTCATGCTATAATTTTATTATCCGGAAATTGTAATACATGTGTGAATAATAGACACCAACATGTCCCTAGTAAGCCTCTAGTTGACTAGCTCGTTGATCAACAGATAGTCATGGTTTCCTGACTATGGTTTGGATGTCATTGATAACGAGATCACATCATTAGGAGAATGATGTGATGGACAAGACCCAATCCTAAACATAGCATAAGATCGTATAGTTCGTTTGCTAGAGTTTTCCAATGTCAAGTATCTTTTCCTTAGACCATGAGATCGTGTAACTCCCGGATACCGTAGGAGTGCTTTGGGCGTACCAAACGTCACAACGTAACTAGGTGACTATAAAGGTATACTACGGGTATCTCCGAAAGTGTCTGTTGGGTTGACACGGATCAAGACTGGGATTTGTCACTCCGTATGACGGAGAGGTATCACTGGGCCCACTCGGTAATGCATCATCATAATGAGCTCAAAGTGACCAAGTGTTTGATCACGAGATCATGCATTACGGTACGAGTAAAGTGACTTGCCGGTAACGAGATTGAACGAGGTATTGGGATACCGACGATCGGATCTCGGGCAAGTAACATACCGATTAACAAAGGGAATTGTATACGGGGTTGCTTGAATCCTCGACATCGTGGTTCATCCGATGAGATCATCGAGGAGCATGTGGGAGCCAACATGGGTATCCAGATCCCGCTGTTGGTTATTGATCGGAGAGCGATCTCGGTCATGTCTGCATGTCTCCCGAACCCGTAGGGTCTACACACTTAAGGTTCGGTGACGCCAGGGTTGTAGGGATATGTATATGCAGTAACCCGAATGTTGTTCGGAGTCCCAGATGAGATCCCGGACGTCACGAGGAGTTCCGGAATGGTCCGGAGGTAAAGATTTATATATGGGAAGTCCTATTTCGGCCATCGGGACAAGTTTCGGGGTCATCGGTATTGTACCGGGACCACCGGGTGGGGCCACCTGTCCTGGGGGGCCACATGGGCTGTAGGGGGTGTGCCTTGGTCTACATGGGCCAAGGGCACCAGCCCCAAGAGGCCCATGCGTCTAGGGTTTCAAGGAGGAAGAGTCCTAGGAGGGGAAGGCACCTCCTATGTGCCTTGGGGAGGAGGGATTCCTCCCCCTTGGCCGCACCCCCCTAGGAGATTAGATCTCCTAGG
>NC_057809.1:501282489-501352415 GCF_018294505.1 Triticum aestivum
CCTCCTCCTCCTCCATAGTGCTTGGCGAAGCCCTGCCGGAGTACTGCAGCTTCATCAACACCACGCCGTCGTGCTGCTGCTGGTGCCATCTCCCTCAACCTCTCCTCCCCCCTTGCTGGATCAAGAAGGAGGAGACGTGGCTGTTCCGTACGTGTGTTGAACGCGGAGGTGCCGTCCGTTCGGTGCTAGGATCTCTGGTGATTTGGATCACGTCGTGTACGACTACCTCATCCCCGTTCTTTGAACGCTTCCGCTCGCGATCTACAAGGTACGTAGATGCATCTAATCACTCGTTGCTTGATGAACTCATAGATGGATCTTGGTGAAACCATAGGAAAATTTTTGTTTTCTGCAACGTTCCCCAACAATGGCTAGATATGGTCTTATAGTATATAAATGAATTCCTACCACACACACATCAAAGACATCACAACTAGCAACAAGACATCATTGTTGGGATGCTTTGAGAAAGGAAACAAGTATCACAAGAAAGAATGGATAACATGCCATGATACAACCTACACAAGGTTGATGCAAGAAATGTGTGCATGAAGTATATGAAGATACTTGTTACCGAGATAACATTGGAAGGATGTAGTAGATACCAATTGAAGGTACAAAGTAGTTCATTGATCATCCTAGCTTGACTCCAATAAGCACATGGTGACAACACCTTCCTTGTGAGTGAGCCGAGCATCCAATGCATCTCCACTTGTTCCTAGAACAATAACACAAACAAAATGGTACCCAAACTCATTGGGACCAAAGAGTTAGAGAACCAACAACACATAGGACAAATTCCACATAAATATGTGCATATAGATATGAAAATGTATTTCATGCACATCTCATCCAATTTGAGACTTGGTGGAGTTCCCCCTATATATTGGGTCAAAGAAAGAAAACATGCCAAAGAAACTACAAGAAGTAAATATGCATGCTCAAGACTTTCAAGAACCGAGACCAAAAGACAAAGAAATACCAAGCGAAGAAAAGATACCAAATGAATAAATCATCACTTGGAGGATATCCATAAAAGATACATCAAGGAATGAGATATCCATTGATACACTCAAAAAGAAAGATGTCAAACTCCCAAAAGAGAGAATGGTTCCAAACAAACCAAGCCCTCTACAAAGTTTCATGATGGCACAAAGCACCAAAAAGAAACGGCTTGCCTTCCACAAACACACACTTGATAAGGATCACAAGATGAGTGTTTTATAGAGAATAGGATAGCTCCCCCAAGACTAGTGCATTATAGAGAATTTGCATTTGAATATAAAATGCACGAGGTGGGATCACCACTTTCACTATATCTAGAAAACACTAGACAAGGTCAAGAAATTAACGAGATCCACAAGTGGTATGGAATACAATGGGAGTTGACACAATCCTAGGCAAGAGATAAAGCAAATAAAAGCAAAAGCCAATGTAAAGATGATCAATAATTTCTACCACACATAAGTGAGTACCAATTGTCAAAAGACAAGAAGTATTTGGAAATAATTCCCGGTGGTAGATAACAAGGATATCCGACATCATCTTCACACCAAACAAAAAGCAAATTGCAACTTGTAGAGCTAACATGCCACCTAGGAACAAGATAATTTACAATATCAACACTAGGTGACAATATCTCAAATGTACACATTTTCTAGGCTAGTAATATACACATAGCATATTACTCCCCCATAATGTGATACCAATTAAGGATAAACAAGAGGCAAATAAAATGATCCAAGAAGAGATAATTAATGGACTATTTAGAATTTGAATTTCTCATGAGAAGACATACCACATAGTGACTAGATAATCTTGAAATATCAATACTATATGGTATTACTCATGTACACACATTTATAGGATTGTGAGGTGCACAAAGCACATCACTCCCCCATAATGGGATATTCCATTAATCTCTCACAAGAGCCAACTAAGAAATAAACAAGATGCAAAAAGGATCAACACACAACACACACGTACATGATGTGCAAACCAACATACACATACTTGATTTCTCAAGATAAGCAAATTGGAAGCACAACATATACAAGCACATGCAAGGTACAAAACCACAACATGCTAAGGGGCAAGTAACTTTCAAGTAAACAATTTAAGCACGAGTTACCGCAAGGAGGAACATTGGATATAAGATAGAAACTTGATAACCCAAATTACTTGGCTTGAGACAATAAGAATGATGAAGTCCCCTTAATTCTTCATAATGTAGCCAAGTCTCCAAAGACCTCCAACAACACCTATTGATCAAGTATGAGCTAGTTGGTCCCCAACCAAGTTGGGTCCTAAGAGGTTAGTCACAATAGGCTTGGCTACCCAAATGGTTCTTTGCTTCAAACCACTTTGAGTACCAACAAACTTGGCAACCACATTGCCAACCTTATCCTTGCCAAGAGAATAGACATCATCAATAATAATTGGGTTGGATAAGTTACCACTAGTGCATGAAGAAGCGAGGTGACCTTTCTCGCGACATAGGTAGCAACTTCTACTCTTCACTTTCTTCTCACTTGATTTGTCAACTTGAGAAGCATAAGCTTGAGTCTTCTTGGGAAGAGGCTTTTCTTCAACTTGAGGTTGAGAATGAGAGTGAACTTGTGGCCGCTTCCCTTGTTGCTTGTCACTAATGGGCTTCTTCTTCAATGGGCAAGATCTAACATGATGCCCTTCTACTTTGCACTTGAAGCAAACAATCTTGGCCGAATTCTTGACTTGTTCTTGGCCCTTCTTTTTGTTCACCTTGGACTTCTTCTTCTTGTTGGAGTTGAATCCAAGTCCACCTTTGTTATTGGGGGATTTTTGCACACTCAAGATATTGTTGAGTGTGAATTTCCCTTCATGACTCTTTTCCAAGTATTTCTTCAAAGAAGTGACTTGGGCCTTGAGCTCTTTGATTTCCTCTACATGGTAAGTCTCAACACAAGTACTAGAGGAAGTATAAGCTTCATCGTTAGAGCAACAAGGTAAGGAAAGCAATTCATCACAAGATATACCAACATTGTGAGTAGATGAATTACTAGGACTAGCACATGGCAACATAGCATTTTGACTAGAAGTAGTGCTAGTATCCACATGAGGCTCGCTAGATGTTACCTTAGCAATCATGGCCTCATGAGCTAACTTTAGCACATTATGGGATACTAGAAGATCATCATGAGAGCTTGTGAGCTTTACATGATTTTCTTCCAACATCCCATAATTTCTAGATAGCAAATCAAGTTGAGCCCTTAGCTCAACATTCTCCTTCAATATGGATGCTTTAGAAGAGATAGAGTAAGTAGCACAAGCATCATCATTAAGAGGAGAAGACAACTGGGCAAGCTCTTTTGAATACGAAGCTTTAAGTTGAGCATGAGACTCGGTGAATTTGATGAGCTCACTCTTAATGACCCTTGAGCCATTTTTGAGGTGCTCAAAGTCCTCAAGGAGTTTAGCATGCACAACTTCAAGCTCCTCATTTTTAGTTTCAAAATCATTGGCCACCTCAAGAGCTCTATCACGAGATTCCCTCACTCTAGATAATTCTAGAGCAAAAGTCTCCTCAAGAGATTCCTTGGTGGTTTGTTCAAGTTCAAGAGCTTGAGAGAGGTCCGCAATCTCATTAGCGTAATCACGCTCATGACCTTCCATTTTATGAATGGTGACCTCAAGCTCCTCAAGACGAGATTCCAACTCATCAATATATTTCTTGCCTTCAATGGCAATAGACATGATTTCCATGAAGTTGGAACGAGCAAGTTTATTTTTGTGAAGAGCTTTAAAAATCATTTCCCCCTTAGTTTTTAAGGAGGCAACATTATCATTATCTTCATCATTATCCTCATCATCATTAGCATCAACATCATCATCAAGAGACATATTGGGGTACAAAGTAGGAGATACCTTTGACGCCTTAGCCATAAGGCAAAAAGCAGTAGATGATGATGTAGGATCCCTTGAGGCACCATTAAACACCACATCTTGTTCCATGGAGTGTTGGGTTTCCTCTACATTGTTAGCACAACAATTCGAGGAAATATATGTATTTTTATCATGGCAGCAAGACATAGTACACATATCATCATGAGATTTAGTTAAGCATTTATACATGATATGCAAGGACTATCAACACAAGCATGTGAAACATTTGGAGTGCTCGAAGTGTTAAAGCCCAAAGAAGGATCATTGTAATAAGATAGTGATGAAGGATCATCCACAATAAGCATACTATCATCATTGCAATGACCAACACTACTCACCATATCATTACCTTGTGGCAAAACACATGTAGGTGAAGTAGAAGAAGTTGAGAAGACTATATGACCGGCGGTGGAGGGATAACAATCATGCCCACAAATCTTGGACACACCATATTTATCTTGAAGCTTCGTCCATAACTCATGAGCATCCCGGAACGGCATGAGTTGAAATAAAACTACATTGCTCAAAGCATCGAAAAGCACCTTAGAAGATTGAGCATTGAGATAAGAGTTTTTCTCATCCTCTAAAGATAATCTTAGGGGATCCTTTGGAGGAGAAAAACCCATATCTACAATTCGTTCTAAATTTGGGTCCATGACCCTAAAGAGATTAAGCATGTGAATTACCCAAACATCAAAATTTGTGCCATCGAAACTAAGAGTGTCAGAGAATCCTAATCCCCTAGTCGACATCTTTACTCTCTAGGCGGTAAAGCCTAAAAAGAGAGACGAGGCTCTGATACCAATTGAAAGATCGTGGATGTCGCCTAGAGGGGGGGGTGGTGAATAGGCGTTTTAAAATAATTACGGTTTAGGCTTGAACAAATGCGGAATAAACCTAGCAGTTAATTTGTCAAGCACAAAACCTAAAACAACTAGGCTCACCTATGTGCACCAACAACTTATGCTAAGCAAGATAAGCAACTATGTGATAGCAAGATATATGACAAGAAACAATATGGCTATCACAAAGTAAAGTGCATAAGTAAAGGGCTCGGGTAAGAGATAACCGAGGCACGCGGAGACGATGATGTATCCTGAAGTTCACACCCTTGCGGATGCTAATCTCCGTTTGGAGTGGTGTGGAGGTACAATGCTCCCCAAGAAGCCACTAGGGCCACCGTAATCTCCTCACGCCCTCGCACAATGCAAGATGTCGTGATTCCACTAAGGGACCCTTGAGGGCAGTCACCGAACCCGTACAAATGGCAACCCTTGGGGGCGGTCACTGAACCCGTACACTTTGGCAACCCTTGGGGGCGGTCACCGGTACCCGTCAAATTGCCCGGGGCGATCTCCACAACCTAATTGGAGACCACGACGCTTGCCCGGAGCTTTACACCACAATGATTGAGCTTCGAACACCACCAACCGTCTAGGGCACCAAGGCACCCAAGAGGAACAAGCTCTAGGGTGCCCAAACACCCAAGAGTAATAAGCTTCTCAAACTTCACTTCCACGTATCACCGTGGAGAACTCAAACCGATGCACCAAATGCAATGGCAAGGGCACACGGAGTGCCCAAGTCCTTCTATCCCAATCCCACCAAAGCAACTAATGCTAGGGAAGAAAATGAGAGGAAGAACGAAAGAAGAACACGAAGAACTCCAAGATCTAGATCCAAGGGGTTCCCCTCACTTAGAGGAGAAAGTGATTGGTGGAAACGTGGATCTAGATCTCATCTCTCTTTTCCCTCAAGAACTAGCAAGAATCATTGGAGGGATTGAGAGTTAGCAAGCTCGAAGAAGGTCAACAATGGGGGAAGAACACGAGCTGAAAAGATTAGGTTCATTAGGGAAGAAGACTCCCTTTTATAGGTGGGGAAAAAACCAACCGTTATGCTCACAGCCCGCACAGAGCGGTACTACCGCTCCAAGGAGCGGTACTACCGCTAGGGCGGAAGTACCCCTTTGAAAAACAACAGCGAGGAGGCAAAAGGCCAGAAGAACCGCCGGAGCGGTACTACCGCTCGTCCTTACGGTACTACCGCTCGACCTCACGGTACTACCGCAAATGGTAGCGGTACTACTGCTTGCGAGCGGTACTAAAAAAATACATCCGGGCCTACCACCGCAAGACTTGGGACGAGTTTTTGGTCCGGAGCGGTACTACCGCTGTAGGAGCCGCTGTAGTACTACTCTAGAGCGGTAGTAAAAAATTACATCCGCTCCAATTCGCGGTAGTACCGCTGCAACCTTTTCAGAACACCAAAACTGCCACAACTTTTGCAAACGGACTCCGAATTCGATGAAACCAAGTTTGTTGGAAAGCTAGCGACAAGGGCTAACACAATCTTGAAAGAAATATCAATAAGAAGCAAGTTAGAAAAGGCCCATAAGAAAATGGTGAGGACCCTTCCTCGGATAAGACCGGTAAAACCTACAACACCGAAAACATCATAGAAGACGCATGCGAACTCCATTTTCGATGAAACCAAGTTTGTTGGAAAGCTAGCGACAAGGGATAACACAATCTTGAAAGAAATAACAATAAGAAGCAAATTAGAAAAGGCCCATAAGAAAATGGTGAGGACCCTTCCTCGGATAAGACTGGTAAAACCTACAACACCGAAAACATCATAGAAGATGCATGCGAACTCCGTTTTCGATGAACTCAAGCTTGTCATCAAGATGACCATAAGCTCTAAGACTCACAAAGAGAACCAAACAAGAACCAAGAAACATGATGCAAGGATGCAATGGTGTGAGCTCTCGACGAACGATACGATCAAGCTACTCACTTGAGAGCCCCCCCTTGATAGTACGGCTATCGATCCTATAACCCGGTCTCCCAACTACCACTATGAGACCAGTAAAATAGAAAACCTATCAAGGGAAAACCTTTGCCTTGCACATGATCCACTTGAGTTAGATGATGACGATCTTGTCCTCCTCAAGATGGACCACCTTTCTTGATTGCGTTGGGTCGATGAAGACTAGATGATTGCTCCCCCATACTCCACTATGGGTGAGCCACTCTTCGGCACATCTTCACAAGTCCATTGACACCACAATGGATGGCAAGCTTCAAGCACTTGATCTCTTCGTGATTCTCCACTTGAAATTGCACACGGCAATCTTGATGACGATCACCACTTGATGTCATCCTTCCCATGGGTTGTATGATATCATCCTCTTGACGCAGGCCCATGGACACGTAGCTAACCCCACACAGACTCTCACATAGACCATGGGTTAGTACACAAAGTGCAATGGACAATGCTTACCATACCATGGGATCACTTGATCCCTCTCGGTACATCTTCTACTCTTTGTGAGTTGATCAACTTGATTCACTCTTGACTTAGTCTTGATCAACCTTGAATCTTTCCAACTCTCTTTGTTTGGATGATGTCTTGAAGGTAAACATGAATGATCACACAATCTTCTTCTTCAAGACATGCTTGCAATAAGCTCAACTCTCAAATGACCAATCTTTGGATAATTCCTTGAATAGCACCTTGGTCGACACAAACTCTCCTTGAAACTAACACATGTACTCCAAGAAAAGCCTATGGACAAAACCTTCAAATATAACTCAAGGAAACCATTAGTCCATAGAGATTGTCATCAATTACCAAAACCAAACATGGGGGCACCGCATCTTCTTTCAAACATAAGGAACTATAGCAAGTTCATCTCCATAAGCATAATTCATATTGGCATCTTGGCCACAAGCATAGCAAGCATCATCAAAAAGGGATATTTCAAGAGAATCAACGGGATCATAACAATCATCATAGCAATCATCCTTCGGTAAGCACGAAGGGGAAATAAACAATGTATGAGTTGAAGAGTTACTCTCATTAGATGGTGGGCACGGGTAGCTAATCCGCTCTTCCTCCTTTTGTTCTTCGCTCTCTTTCTCATCTTTTTCATCCAATGAGCTCACAGTTTCATCAATTTCTTCTTCCATAGACTCCTGCAAAATATTAGTCTCTTCTTGGACAGCGGAGTATTCCTCAATATATGGTTTAACATAAGCATTAGAAGCATAATTATCAATGCAATATTTAAGTATGGCAAAATTTTCAGATTAGTAAAGAGTAGCATCGTACTTTTCAATCAAAGAAGCAATTTCATAAGCACCCTTAAAAGCAACAAATACTTCAATTTGTTGAACATCATAGTAACTATAAACACCCTTAGCATACGAAGATACGATTCCATTATCAATAAACTCACATTGGTAGGGAAGGTGTTTCTTAGGGTTTTCAGAACAACAAGTAAAATCATATATATAACATAAATTCCAAGCATAGCATTGCAAATGATGAATTTGATCCAATAAACGTTTCCCTCTTTCAGATATACGGTGTCGCACATAACAAGCATGCTCATCTAAAGATTTGCCCTCAACTAAGCTAGTTGGGGTTTCAGCACGAGCACATAGGGATCGAAGATGATCCAAGTAATAAGCTTCAGCAGTGTGATAGATTTTGAGTGGTTCTTCAACCATTGGTTCAGTAGGTACAACTAATTTTTTTGGTATTTTGCGTTTCCTACCCATAACTAAAGATAGAAAACAACTAAGAACAACAAATAAAAATTACTTAGTGATAAAGCAAACAAGCACACACGAGAATATTCACCCCACGCTATTGCTCCCCGGCAACGGCGCCAGAAAAAGGTCTTGATAACCCACAAGTATAGGGGATCGCAACAGTTTTCGATAAGTAAGAGTGTCGAACCCAACGAGGAGCTAAAGGTAGAATAAATATTCCCTCAAGTTCTATCGACCACCGATACAACTCTACGCACGCTTGACGTTCGCTTTACCTAGAACAAGTATGAAACTAGAAGTACTTTGTAGGCATTGTTAGATAGCTTTGCAAGATAATAAAGAGTACGTAAATAAAAAGTAGGGGCTGTTTAGATAAAGAAACAATAAAGGAAATATAGCGAGTGTGGAAAAGTGGTGGTAGGAGTTGCGAAATTGCCCCTAAGCAATTGACTACTTTACTAGACCGATAGCAAGTATTATGTGGGAGAGGCCACTGCAGCATGTCATCCCTGACTTGGAATTCTATGCACTTGTGTTTGGAACTATTAGCAAGCATCCGCAACTACTAATGTTCATTAAGGTAAAACCCAACCATAGTATTAAGATATATTGGTCCCCCTTCAATCCTGTATGCATCAATTTCTATGCTAGGTTGAAGCTTCTGTCACTCTTGCCCTCCAATACATAGTCCTATCAACATACAACTAACCCTAGGGTGTGATCCATGTGCACAATCATATGATGGGCACCAAAGGACAGCAACATAACCACAAGCAAATTAAATCAATCATAGCAATTCATCAACCACCGATAGGACAACGAAAATCTACTCAGACATCATATGATGGCAACACATCATTGGATAATAATATGAAGCATAAAGCACCATGTTCAAGTAGAGGGTACAACGGGTTGCGAGAGAGTGGACCGCTGTAGATAGAGGGGGGAAGGTGATGGAGATGTTGGTGAAGATGGTGGAGGTGTTGGTGAAGATCGCGGTGATGATGATGGCCCCCGGTGGCATTCCGGTGCCACCGGAAGCGAGGGGGAGAGAGCCCCCTCCTTCTTATTCTTCCCTGACCTTCTCCCTAGATGGGAGAAGGGTTTCCCCTCTGGTCCATGGTCTCCATGGCGTGGGAGGGGCGAGAGCCCCTCCGAGATTGGATCTGTCTCTCTGTCTCTCTCTGTTTCTGCGTTCTCAGATTCTTCCCTTTCACCGTTTCTTATATTCCCGGAGATCCGTAACTCCGATTGGGCTGAAATTTTAACACGGGCTCTATCCGGATATTAGCTTTCTTGCAGAGAAATAAGGGCATCAACCGCCTTACGGGTGGCCACGAGGGTCAGGGGCGCGCCTGCCTCGCCAGGGCGCGCCCCCTACCTCGTGGGCCCCTCGAGCATCGTCTCGCGTGGATTCTTCTTCCCAAAAATCATATATATTCCAAAAAAATCTCCGTCAGTTTTTATTCCATTTGGATTCTGTTTGATATGGATATTCTGCGAAACAAAAAACTTGCAACAAACAGGAACTGGTACTAGGCACTGGATCAATATGTTAGTCCCAAAAATAGTATAAAAAGTTGCCAAAAGTATATGAAAGTTGTAGAATATTGGCATGGAACAATCAAAAATTATAGATACGGCGGAGACATATCATAGCTCAGTGTTCATATTTTGTCAAGCATCTTGAGTGGATCACTGCCATGTGATTTGTTTTCATGTTAGAGTGTAGTAGCTTGTTGTTCTTGATGCATTTGGATGGCCTCGTGTTGTTAATCGCAGATCGGTGTCATATTTGTTTTGCTTGCCATTCGCAAACCATGCATCCGATTCCAGTGATCTTTATATCGATTTCGACCGAAATCAACTCATCTTTCCAGTGGCACTCCTGGTTTTCCAACTTGAGGCCAGTTAAATCTTTCCTTTCCGAAACATGCATATGCATTGCATATCGCATCCCGCATGTCATGCCATGTTTTGCATCATGTTGCTTGTGCATCGCACGTGGTTGATTGTGTCTCCCTTTTGCTTGTGTTCTTGCCTTGGGTAGAGCCGGGAGACGAGTACGTGATCGAGGAACCAGTTGAGTACGCTTACGAGGATCAAACTAACATCAACTCGGAGAACTTTGCAGGCAAGATGACCATACCCTCGAAATCACTTCTATCTTTGCTTGCTAGATGCTCGCTCTATTGCTATGCCCATGCCACGATACCTATCACTTGCTTACCATGCCTCCCATATTGCCATGTCAAACCTCTAACCCACCTTGTCCTAGCAAACCGTTGTTTGGCTATGTTACCACTTTGCTCAGCCCCTCTTATAGCGTTGTTTGTTGCAGGTGAAGATTGGAGTTTGTTCCTTGTTGGAACATGTTTATTATTGGGATATAACTATTATATCTTGTCTATTTTAAATGCATCTATACACTTGGTAAAGGGTGGAAGGCTCGGCCTTATGCCTGGTGTTTTGTTCCACTCTTGCCGCCCTAGTTTTCGTCATACCGGTGTTATGTTCCTTGATTTTGCGTTCCTTACACGGTTGGGTTATAATGGGAACCCCTTGACAGTTCGCCTTGAATAAAACTCCTCCAGCAAGGCCCAACCTTGGTTTTACCATTTGTCACCTAGCCTTTTTCCCTTGGGTTTCGCGGACTCAAGGGTCATCTTTATTTTAAACCCCTCGGGCCAGTGCTCCTCTGAGTGTTGGTCCAAAACAGAGCCACTTGCAGCGCCACCTCGGGGAAACTTGAGGGTTGGCTTTAGTTGTACATAGTGTTCATCCGGTGTGCCCTGAGAACGAGATATGTGCAGCTCCTATCGGGATTTGTCGGCACAGCGGGTGGTCTTGCTGGACTTGTTTTACCATTGTCGAGATGTCTTGTAACCGGGATTCCGAGTCTGATCGGATTGTCTTGGGAGAAGGAATATCCTTTATTGGCCGTGAGAGCTTGTGATGGGCTAAGTTGGGACACCCCTGCAGGGATTTGAACTTTCGAAAGCCGTGCCCGCGGTTATGGGCAGATGAGAATTTGTTAATGTCCGGTTGTAAAAAACCTGAAACTTAACTGAATTAAAATGAATCAACTGAGTGTGTGGCCGTGATGGTCTCTTTTCGGCGGAGTCCGGGAAGAGAACACGGTCTCGTGTTATGCTTGAACGTAGGTTGTTCTAGGATCACTTCTTGATCATAGTTTCTCGACAGTGCCTTGCCTTCTCATCTCGCTCTCATTTGCGTATGTTAGCCACCATATATGCTAGTGCTTGCTACAGCTCCACCTCATACCTTTTACCCTTCCTATAAGCTTAAATAGTCTTGATCGCGAGGGTGTGAGATTGCTGAGTCCTCGTGACTCACAGATTCCTTCAAAACCAGATGCAGGGACCGATGATACCGCTCCAGGAGATTCGCCTGAGCTCAAGTGGGAGTTCGATGAGGACTCAGGACGATACTACGTTTCCTTTCCAGACGATCAATAGTGGAGCCCAGTTGGTACGATCGGGGACATTGTTGCATTTGGGGTTGTCTTTATTTTGGTTCCATAGTCGGACCTTGATTGTATTTGGATGATTGTAATGTTATTTATGATATTGTGTGACGTGGCGAGTGTAAGCCAACTATGTATCTCTTTCCTTATTCAGTACATGGGTTGTGTGAAGATTAACCCACTTGCGACATTGCTTACAATGCGGTTATGCCTCTAAGTCGTGCTTCGACACGTGGGAGATATAGCCGCATCGTGGGTTGGCGTTGTTGAGTCTTGAAAAATGTTTTGAGTCGTATAGGATTATATATATATATCAGAGAGTAGGATTCTTTTTACTCCTCAGTCCCTTCGTCGCTCTGGTGAGGCATCCTGACGTAGAGTTTTGACTCTTCTCTTCTCAAATTTCACAAAAAAATTTAGGATCACGCAGGTATCTTGGAATCCTTTTGATGGTTTTGTGACGAGAACATTGTTCTTGGTGCCTCCTGACATTTAGGGGTTGTGGCAGTGTCCCGGGGAGTTGAGCTCCCAGGTGTTGTCGTCACAATTTTATCGTTGCAGTTCTGGAATACCTGAGTTTCGCCGACATAGAAAATCTCTTTTATGCAGTTGTTGGTGAGATAACCTCGACGCCACCCAGTACTAGGGCGGGAGTTCGGGAGTATTGCCATAACTCGCGTAACGGATGCTTTTTGAAGGTTGAGGTAAATGATTTCCGAAGGTTTCTTGGTTATGTGTTGAAGGATGGATACAGCTGGATGTAGGATTTGCTTGCTTTGGGTGAGGTATTATGCTTCCTCTGTATCCCCAATACCTGATTGCATAACCGGAAAGGTTCGGGAGTTTCATAGGTGGGAATTCTTGTAGCTCTGGTATTTCTTCCGCGAATATTTGGTTTGTGATTGGGTAATCCTCACCAAGTATTTGTTCTTGTCCGTACCTTGTTGTTTTATACTTCTAGCTCTATCTAAGTGGCTTCTCAATTTATGGAAGTGTGACCATTTCAATTGGAATTCATTCGTTCATTTTGTTCGGATGTTAAGACTATATGTTGCAATTTTGATCCATTTGATTCAGCTTGAATATATGTCTTTCAAGATGCTAACGGATGTCACCCTCTTCAGGATGGCTCCTCCAACGCGTCCGAATCCTGAACCGCCACCACCACCTCCACCTTCGGAGGCATGGCAAGCTGTGATGGCCGCTACCAATGCCAACACGCAAATGCTTATGCAACTCTTGCAAGAGCGCAACCAAGGAAATCAAGGCCATGGCAACAATCAGAATCAGTTTGCTACACTCAACCAGTTCCTCGCAAACCAGCCAAAGACCTTCAGTAACTGTGTCGAGGCAACAGACGCTGATGATTGGCTCATGGATATCTGCAAGCATTTCGAGTGCAGCAACGTCAGGCCTGAGGACTTTGTCAAGTTTGCCTCGTTCCAACTCAAAGACCAAGCTGCAGAGTGGTATCAGCAATACAAAGATTCCAGAGGAGGTCGTGTGATTACCTGGGATAAATTCTGCCAAGACTTCAAAGCTCACCACATTCCTCACAGTGTTGTTGAGAGCAAGCGTGAGGAGTTCCGCAATCTGAAGCAAGGCAGCTTATCTGTTTACCAGTATAACATCATGTTCCAGAAGCTCGCTCGTTTCGCTAAGCAAGACGTCCATGACGAGAAGAGCATGATTTATCAGTTCAGGGGTGGCCTTAGAGAAGATCTTCAACTAGCCCTTGTGCTTTTTGAGTCGCAGAAGTACGATGAGTTCTACAACATGGCACTGAAACAAGAGACTGCTCAGCTCAAGTGCGATGCTTCCAAGAAATGAGTCAGGGATGCAACTCCTTCTTCCTCAACTCAAGTGGCAACTAAGCAGCAAAAGTATTGGTTGCCTCCTCCTCCTCCGTTCCGCCAGCCTTATCAGCAGAAGAGCAAAGGTGGCAATGGATCTTCCCACCCACCCAACCCAGGCTTTCAGAACAAGACTTCGTCTCATGCTCCAAGATCAACTGCTCCGTATCACCGTCCGCTCTCGGAGGTCACGTGTAATAAGTGTCAGCAGAAGGGTCACTATGCCAACAAATGCTTCAATCAGAGGCGTCTTCCTCCTCCTCCTCCTGTGAGATCTGCCAGCACCGCAGTGGTCAAGCATAATCCCAAGCGTGCCAAGGTCAACATGATGAACGCAGCTCAGGCAGAGGACTCGTCAGAAGTTATCATGGGTAACCTTCCTGTTAACGATATTCCTGCAAAAGTTCTTTTTGACATTGGTGCATCGCTTTCTTTCATTTCAAGACCTTTTGTTGCCAAGCATGATTTTGTGACCGAAAATATTCCTTTCCCATTGAAGATTTTGTCCCCGGGCAAGCAAATGACATCTAACAATTGCGTCCCAGATGTTACTATCACATTGGGCGAATATAAGTTTCTGTCCTCTCCAGTGGTCCTTGGTAACTCAGATATTGATCTTATTCTCGGAATGGATTGGCTTTCTAAGCACAAGGCTTAACTTGATTGTGCTGCCAGGCAGATTCAGTTGACACATTCGTCTGAGGATGTAATCGTTTTTGCCGCTCGTGATGATACCATCCGACTGTTTTCTCTCAATGAGAAGGGCGAGCTGGATGCCATCTCTCAGATTCCAGTCGTTTGTGAATATCAAGACGTCTTTCCAGAAGAGCTTCCAGGGATGCCTCCTCACCGGCCAGTTGAATTCGTCATCGATCTTGAGCCTGACACGGAACCTGTTTGCAAACGTCCTTACAAGCTTGGACTTGAAGAGTTGAAGGAGCTGAAGAAGCAACTCGATATTCAAGAGCGTATGGGTCTCATCCGACCAAGTTCTTCTCCATGGGGTTGTGCTGTTCTTTTTGTCAAGAAGAAGGATGGAACGGACCGACTTTGTGTCGACTACCATCCATTGAACAAGAAGACCATAAAGAACAAGTACCCACTTCCCAACATCAACGAGCTTTTTGAACAACTCAAAGGTGCTCAAGTATTCTCCAAGCTTGACCTTCGTATGGGCTATCATCAGATTCGCATTCGTGAAGAAGATATCCCCAAGACAGCATTCAGAACAAGCTATGGTTCATATGAATACACTGTCATGTCTTTCGGCCTCGTCAATGCTCCTCCAACATTCTCTCGCATGATGAACTTCATCTTCAACGCCTACACAAATGACTTTGTCTTGGTCTACCTCGATGACATTTTGGTCTTTTCCAAGAACAAGGAGGATCATGCCAAGCATTTGAGATTGGTGCTGGATAAACTCAGAGAACATCAGTTCTATGCGAAGTTTTCAAAGTGCGAGTTTTGGCTCGATGAGGTTCTCTACCTTGGGCATATCATCTCCGCCAAGGGCATAGCTGTGAATCCTGAGAAGGTGTCTGCAATTCTGAATTGGGAACCACCTCAGAATGTGAAGCAACTCTGCAGCTTCCTTGGGCTCGCAAGCTATTGTCGAAGGTTCATTGAGAACTTCTCAAAGATCGCGAAGCCTCTTTCCAACCTTCTCCAGAAGCATGTGAAGTATGTCTGGTCGCCTGAATGTGACATCGCTTTCAACACCCTCAAAAGAGAAGTTAGTCACTGCTCCAGTTCTGACTCCTCCCGATGAATCCAAACCGTTCGAGGTCTTCTGTGATGCTTCCTTTCAAGGTCTCGGTGCAGTATTGATGCAAGAGAATAAAGTTGTGGCCTATACCTCTCGCCAGTTGAAGCCCAACGAAAAGAACTACCCCACTCATGACCTCGAGTTGGCTGCAGTTGTCCATGCTCTTTTAACATGGAGACATCTCTTGTTGGAAAGAAAAGTGGACATCTTCACTGATCATAAGACCCTCAAGTACATCTTCACTCAGCCAAACCTCAACCTCAGGCAGACTCGTTGGGTCGAGTGGATTCAAGAGTATAATCCGAGTATTGAATATACTTCAGGCAAGGCCAATGTAATTGTTGACGCATTGAGCAGGAAGGCTTACTGCAACAGTTTGATTCTCAAGCCCTACCAACCGGAACTTTGTGAAGCTTTCCGCAAACTCAATCTTCAAGTTGTTCCTCAAGGATTCCTGACAAACCTCCAAGTCTCTCCTACTTTGGAACATCAGATTCGTGAGGCTCAACTTCTTGATGCTATGGTGAAGAAGGTGAAGATTGGGATTGCCAAGAGTCAACCCAAGTACAAATGCTATTGTCTTGATGACAAGGATACTCTATTCTTCGAGGATCGCATTGTTGTTCCTAAGGGTGACCTTCGTAAAGTCATTATGAACGAGGCTCACAATTCACTCCTCTCTATTCACCCTGGAAGTACAAAGATGTACCATGACCTCAAGCAGTCGTATTGGTGGACTTGAATGAAGCGCGAGATTGCTCAGTTCGTGAATGAATGTGATGTATGCAGAAGAGTGAAAGCAGAACACCAACGACCAACTGGTCTCCTCCAACCTCTTGCCATTCCAGAATGGAAGTTTGACCATATTGAGACGGACTTCATGACTGGATTTCCAAAGTCCAAGCGTGGCAATGATGTTATCTTCGTTGTCATCAACAAGCTCACTAAAGTGGCTCATTTTCTTCCTATCAAAGAATCTATCACAGCAGCTCAGTTGGCAGAGTTGTATACCTCCAAGATTGTCTCCTTGCACGGCATTCCGCATTTGATATCTTCAGATCATGGCAGCATCTTCACCTCCAAGTTTTGGGATTCTTTTCAGAAGGCCATGGGCACCAACATTCGTTTCAGCACAGCTTTTCATCCTCAAACCAGTGGCCAAGTCGAGCGAGTCAATCAAATTCTTGAAGATATGCTCAGGGCTTGTGTCATCTCTTTCGGTATGAAGTAGGAAGATTTTCTTCCATATGCCGAGTTCTCCTACAACAACAGCTTCCAAGCGAGTTCGGGCAAGGCCCCATTCAAGATTCTCTATGGCAGGAAGTGTCGTACTCCTCTTAACTGGCCAGAGACTGGTGAAGTCAACTCCTTGGCAATGACTTGATCACAGAGGCTGAAGAAATGTGTAAAGTCATTCGTGAAAATCTCAAAGTCGCGCAATTGCGTCAGAAGAGTTACTATGATAGCAAGCATCGTGACTTGGCTTTCGACATCAGAGACCATGTCTACCTCTGTGTCTCTCCAATGAAAGGTACTCGTCACTTCGGTATCAAAGGGAAGCTTGCTCCTAGATACGTGGGTCCTTTCAAGATCATTGGCAAAAGAGGGGATCTCGCCTATCAACTTGAGCTTCCATCCAACTTTGCTAACGTGCATGACGTGTTTCACGTGTCTCAACTCCACAAGTGTTTCAGGACTCCTAACCGCACCATCAACTTTGAAGAGATTGATCTCCAAGAAGACCTGTCTTATCATGAGCATCCCGTTGCTATTCTTGAAGAAACTGAGTGCAAGACTCGCAACAAGTCTATCAAATTCCTGAAAGTGAAGTGGTCACATCATTCCGACCATGAAGCCACCTGGGAATGCGAGGACCACCTCCGTTCTGAATATCCGGAGTTTTTCCAGTCCTAGATCTCGGGACGAGATCCTTTCGTAGTGGTGGAGTGTTGTAACACCCCATATGTAACCCGCCATATTTGTATTCCAACTCTTGCCATTTCCGGCACTAAGTTATGATATTTCCTCATTGTCGGGTTTTTGTCTTCATGTTGCTTTTGTCTTTGTCATGCATCTCATATCATGTCATCATGTGCATCACATTTGCATACGTGTTTGTCTCATGCATCCGAGCATTTTCCCCGTTGTCCGTTTTGCATTCCGACGCTCCTACGTCCTCCGGTGCCCCCCTTTTACCTCTTTTCGTGTGCGGGTGTTAAACGTTCTCGGATTGGACCAAGACTTGCCAAGCGGCCTCAGATTACTACCAGTAGACCGCCTGTCACGTTTCGTGCCATTTGGACTTCGTTTGATACTCCAACGGTTAACCGAGGAACCGAAAAGGCCTCGTGTGTGTTGCAGCCCAACACCTCTCTAAAGTGGCCCAAAACCCACCTAAACCCCTTCCATCATCTCGGTCGTTCGATCACGATCACGTGGATGCAAACCGTGCTCAATTTGGAGCCTCCTAGCTCCCTCTATCTATAAATATAGACCTCCCCCCCGAAAATCCCGGATCCCTTCCTACCCTAACCCTAAAAATCTGCTCCTCCGCCGCCGGACATGTCCGCTGCTCGCCGGACATCCCACGCCGCCGCCCCGTGCCACGTGTCCCCGTTGGCCCTCTCTCTCCTCCGGCCCGGAGAGCCCGGATCGGGCCCTCCCGGCCCAGTCCCCGCCGCCACTCGCCCGAGGCGACCCCGCCTTGCCGCGCCGCCTGCTTCCTCCTCCGCGCCGGCGAGTCCTCGACTCCGGCCGGCGCCGGCGCCGGTCACCCCGAGGTCACCGGACCCCACCGCCAAGCCGCACGTCGCCTCGGCTTCCGCACCGCCCCGAGGCCGCCGCGCCCCTCACCGCCCGGCGCCGCCGCCGCCATCGCCGTCCGCCGTCGTACCAGGTCGCCGCTCGCCGCCCCATCGCTGGAATCGCCCTCCGCCACCGTCTCCCACGTCTCCGGCGACATCTCCGTCGGGCCTCAAAAAGCGTGCAACCCTAGATCTGGATCTGGGAGGTTGACTTTTGCCTTAGTTCCAGTAATTTTTAGCGTTTTTCATCGCATCGTAACTCATCAACCGTGGCTCCGTTTTGGGTATGTAGCATATCAAATTGTTCGTCTCGATGAGTACTTCATTTCATTCCATTGCACCATGTTCATTTGAGCTCATCTTGATGCCCTAAAAGCTGTTGCAAGAGTGCTATGCAATGTTAGTTTCAGATTCTTGTCAGAGATTGCACATTTGTCATTTTTGCCATGTTTAATGTGTGCCTCCTATGAACTTGAGCCCTACATGTGTTTTGAAGTATGCCATGCCATCTTTACAGGGGTGTATGCCATGTATTTTTGTGATCTCTGTGGTGACTAGCACAAGCATGCAAAGTAGCCCTCGTAATGTTGCTGATTTCAGGGACTTAGAAATCTTCTAAGTCTTTGTCCTGTTAATATTTTTATGCCATGTATTCATGTTGCTACAGAGTGATCCAAACCTCTTTTGAGCATGTTCAGCAAGGATCATTTTGAGATATTGTTGTGCTATATCCATCTATGTCTTTGTTTGCAATTATGGAGCACCCTACCTTGACTCAATCGAGCTCTACTTTTGCTATTATGGAGCACCCTAGATTGTTTACATGTTAAGCAATTTTGCCGAGGTTGTTGTAGTTGATCCATGCATGCTATGTGGTTGTTCTTGCAGATCGGTGCCATATTTGTTTTGCTTGCCATTCGTAAAGCGTGCATCCGATTCCGGTGATCTTTATATCAATTTCGACCGAAATCAACTCATCTTTCTAGTGGCACTCTTGGTTTTCCAAGTTGAGGCCAGGTTCAATCTTTCCTTTCTGAAACATGCATATGCATTGCATATCGCATCCCGCATGTCATGCCATGTTTTGCATCATGTTGCTTGTGCATCGCACGTGGTTGATTGTGTCTCCCTTTTGCTTGTGTTCTTGCCTTGGGTAGAGCCAGGAGACGAGGACGCGATCGAGGAACCAGTTGAGTACGCTTACGAGGATCAAACTAACATCAACTCGGAGAACTTTGCAGGCAAGATGACCATACCCTCGAAATCACTTCTATCTTTGCTTGCTAGATGCTCGCTCTATTGCTATGCCTATGCCACGATACCTATCACTTACTTACCATGCCTCCCATATTGCCATGTCAAACCTCTAATCCACCTTGTCCTAGCAAACCGTTGTTTGGCTATGTTACCGCTTTGCTCAGCCCCTCTTATAGCGTTGTTTGTTGCAGGTGAAGATTGGAGTTTGTTCCTTGTTGGAACATGTTTATTGTTGGGATATAACTATTATATCTTGTCTATTTTAAATGCATCCATACACTTGGTAAAGGGTGGAAGGCTTGGCCTTATGCCTGGTGTTTTGTTCCACTCTTGCTGCCTTAGTTTCCGTCATGCCGATGTTATGTTCCTTGATTTTACATTCCTTACATGGTTGGGTTATTATGGGAACCCCTTGACAGTTCGCCTTGAATAAAACTCCTCCAGCAAGGCCCAACCTTGGTTTTACCATTTGCCACCTAGACTTTTTCCCTTGGGTTTCGCGGACTCAAGGGTCATCTTTATTTTAAACCCCCCTGGGCCGGTGCTCCTCTGAGTGTTGGTCCAAAACAGAGCCACTTGCTGTTGGGGAACGTTGCAGAAAACAAAAATTTTCTTACTCGTTTCACCAAGATCATCTAGGAGTTCATCTAGCAACGAGTCATTGGATGCATCTACGTACCTTGTAGATCGCGAGCGGAAGCGTTCAAAGAACGGGGATGATGTAGTCGAACACGACGTGATCCAAATCACCGGAGATCCTAGCACCGAACGGACGGCACCTCCGCGTTCAACACACGTACGGAACAGCCACGTCTCCTCCTTCTTGATCCAGCAAGGGAGGGAGGAGAGGTTGAGGGAGATGGCACCAGCAGCAGCACGACGGCGTGGTGTTGATGGAGCTGCAGTACTCCGGCAGAGCTTCGCTAAGCGCTATGGAGTTGGAGGAGGTGTTGGGGAGGGAGAAGGAGGCAACCTAAGGCCAAGGACTCAAGGTATGAGGTCCCTCCTCTCCCCCACTATATATAGGGGTGCCAAGGGGGGGTGGTGCGCAGCCTAGGAGATCCAATCTCCTATGGCCGGCGGCCAAGGGGAGGTTTCCCTCCCCCCCAAGGCACCTAGGAGGTGCCTTCCACTAGTAGGACTCCTCCCCTTTGGAAACCCTAGGCGCATGGGCCTAGTGGGGCTGGTGCCCTTGGCCCAAGCAGGCCAAGGCGCACCCCCTACAGCCCATGTGGCCCCCGGGGATGGGTGGCCCCACCCGGTGGGCCCCCGGGACCCCTCCGGTGGTCCCGGTACAATACCGATAACCCCGAAACTTGTCCCGATGCCCGAAACAGGACTTCCCATATATAAATCTTTACCTCCGGACCATTCCGGAACTCCTCGTGACGTCCGGGATCTCATCCGGGACTCCGAACAACATTCAGGTTACTGCATATACATATCCCTACAACCCTAGCGTAACCGAACCTTAAGTGTGTAGACCCTACGGGTTCGGGAGACAAGCAGACATGACCGAGACGACTCTCCGGTCAATAACCAACAGCGGGATCTGGATACCCATGTTGGCTCCCACATGCTCCACGATGATCTCATCGGATGAACCACGATGTCGAGGATTCAATCAACCCCGTACACTATTCCCTTTGTCCATCGATATGTTACTTGCCCGAGATTCGATCGTCGGTATCCCAATACCTCGTTCAATCTCGTTACCGGCAAGTCACTTTACTCGTACCGTAATGCATGATCCCGTGACCAAACACTTGGTCACTCTGAGCTCATTATGATGATGCATTACCGAGTGGGCCCAGTGATACCTCTCCGTCATACGGAGTGACAAATCCCAGTCTTGATCCATGTCACCCAACAGACACTTTCGGAGATACCCGTAGTCTACCTTTATAGTCACCCAGTTACGTTGTGACGTTTGGCATACCCAAAGCACTCCTACGGTATCCGGGAGTTACACGATCTCATGGTCTAAGGAAAAGATACTTTGACATTGCAAAACTCTAGCAAACGAACTATACGATCTTGTGCTATGTTTAGGATTGGGTCTTGTCCATCACATCATTCTCCTAATGATGTGATCTCGTTATCAATGACATCCAGTGTCCATAGTCAGGAAATCATGACTATCTGTTGATCAACGAGCTAGTCAACTAGAGGCTCACTAGGGACATGTTGATGTCTATTATTCACACATGTATTACGATTTCCAGATAACACAATTATAGCATGAATAAAGACAATTATCATGAACAAGGAAATATAATAATAATGCTTTTATTATTGCCTCTAGGGCATATTTCCAACACTTGCAGCGCCACCTTGGGGAAACTTGAGGGTTGGTTTTAGTTGTACGTAGTGTTCATCCGGTGTGCCCTGAGAATGAGATATGTGCAGCTCCTATCGGGATTTGTTGGCACAGCGGGTGGTCTTGCTGGACTTGTTTTACCATTGTCGAGATGTCTTGTAACCGGGATTCCGAGTCTGATCGGATTGTCTTGGGAGAAGGAATATCCTTCGTTGGCCGTGAGAGCTTGTGATGGGCTAAGTTGGGACACCCCTACAGGGATTTGAACTTTCGAAAGCCGTGCCCACGGTTATGGGCAGATGGGAATTTGTTGATGTCCGGTTGTAGAAAACCTGAAACTTAACTTAATTAAAATGAATCAACAGAGTGTGTGCCGTGATGGTCTCTTTTCGGCAGAGTCCGGGAAGAGAACACGGTCTTGTGTTATGCTTGAACGTAGGTTGTTCTAGGATCACTTCTTGATTATAGTTTCTCGACCGTGCCTTGCCTTCTATTCTCGCTCTCATTTGCGTATGTTAGCCACCATATATGCTAGTGCTTGCTGCAGCTCCACCTCATACATTTTACCCTTCCTATAAGCTTAAATAGTCTTGATCGCGAGGATGTGAGATTGTTGAGACCCCGTGACTCACAGATTCCTTCAAAACCAGATGTAGGGACCGATGATACCGCTCCAGGAGATTCGCCTAAGCTCAAGTGGGAGTTCGATGAGGACTCAGGACGATACTACGTTTCCTTTCCAGACGATCAGTAGTGGAGCCCAGTTGGGACAATCGGGGACATTGTTGCATTTGGGGTTGTCTTTATTTTGGTTCCGTAGTCGGACCTTGATTGTATCTGGATGATTGTAATGTTATTTATGATATTGTGTGACATGGCGAGTGTAAGCCAACTATGTATCTTTTTCCTTATTCAGTACATGAGTTGTGTGAAGATTAACCCACTTGCGACATTGCTTACAATGCGGTTATGCCTCTAAGTCGTGCTTCGACACATGGGAGATATAGCCGCATTGTGGGCGTTACATCAACTTGATCGATTGTTGTCTTTGGGGTGCCCCCTGCCCCCGTATATAAAGAAGTGGAGGAGGGGGAGGGCCGGCCCTCTCTATGGCGCGCCCTAGGGGAGTCCTACTCCCACCGGGAGTAGGATTCCCCTTTTCCTAGTAGAAGTAGGAGCCCTTCCATATAGTAGGAGTAGGAGGGAAGGAAAGGGAAGGGAAAAGGAGAAGGAAGGAAGGGGGCGCCCCCCTCCCTAGTCCAATTCGGACCAGCCCATGGGGAGGGGTGCGTCCACCCTTTGAGGCCTTTCTCTCCTTTCCCGTATGGCCCATTAAGGCCCAATACGAATTCCCGTAACTCCCCGGTACTCTCGAAAATACCCAAATGACTCGGAACCTTTCCGATGTCCGAATATAGTCGTCCAGTATATCGATCTTTACGTCTCGACCATTTCGAGACTCCTCGTCATGTCCCCGATCTCATCCGGGACTCTGAACTCATTCGGTACATCTCATAATATAACCATCATCGAACTTTAAGCGTGCGGACCCTACGGGTTCGAGAACTATGTAGACATGACCGAGACACGTCTCCGGTCAATAACCAATAGCGGAACCTGGGTGCTCATATTGGCTCCTACATATTCTATGAAGATCTTTATCGGTCAAAACGCATAACAACATACGTTGTTCCCTTTGTCATCGGTATGTTACTTGCCCAAGATTCGATCGTCGGTATCTCAATACCTAGTTCAATCTCGTTACCGGCAAGTCTCTTTACTCGTTCAGTAACACATCATCCCGCAACTAACTCATTAGTTGCAATGCTTGCAAGGCTTAAATGATGTGCATTACCGAGAGGGCCCAGAGATACCTCTCCGACAATCGGAGTGACAAATCCTAATCTCGAAATACGCCAACCCAACAAGTACCTTCGAAGACACCTATAGAGCACCTTTATAATCACCCAGTTACGTTGTGACGTTTGGTAGCACACAAAGTGTTCCTTCGATAAATGGGAGTTGCATTATCTCATAGTCATAGGAACATGTATAAGTCATGAAGAAAGCAATAGCAACAAACTAAACGATCAAGTGCTATGCTAATGGAATGGGTCAAGTCATTCACATCATTTTCTAATGATGTGACCCGGTTAATCAAATGACAACTCATGTCTATGGTTAGGAAACATAACCATCTTTGATCAACGAGCTAGTCAAGTAGATGCATATAGTGACACTCTGTTTGTCTATGTATTCACACATGTATTATGTTTCCGGTTAATACAATTCTAGCATGAATAATAAACATTTATCATGATATAAGGAAATAAATGATAACTTTGTCAACATAGGCTATTATTTTTTGGTAAAGTGAGACTTTTTCTGGCCAATTGAGCCAGAGATGGTCTTGACAAAGGTAGCCCACGGAGGATAGATACCATCAACCAAATTATAGCCTATGTTGTATTCATGCCCATTAATAGTATAGTAACAAGGAGGAGTTTTCCCTTTAGTCAGCCTGACAAACAAACAATGATGATTGCTACAACACATCGATGTCATTGTGAAACCCAAGCATGTCAGAGAAAGCGTGCGAAATACAAAGATCATGTGATGCAACTGCTTCAAAAATGATGGTGGGCTTATTAACATGACCTGATATTGCCCTTGTAAAACTTTTGGCCAGTTCTTCCATCTCCAATGCATGCAGTCAAGAGATCCAAGCAAACCCGATCAACCTCTTACTTCAGACATTGGCAAGATCCTCTTGGTGTCTGACACAGTTGGTTCTCTCGGGTACTGAGGTCCAAGCACCGAGACCACGACAATAGCAAATCTAACCATGACATCCGTAGATATTCGTCCCACGAATTAGCGGCCATGCCATATGCAAGCATTCGTAGTGCTGTCGTGCACTTCTGGTAACTGGAGAACTCAATCCTTTCCAAGGCATTCTTCTTTAAGATGTAGTCATCAAAGCAACGGACCCCATGGTAGAAACAATAGAAGACATTTTTGATCCACGTCTGCAAGGACCGCCAGTATCATTGCCGTCTCATCCGTGTAGTTTTTCTTATCAAACGACTCAACAAAGTGCTCATATATGTATTGTACTACATATCCGAATCAGTTACTTCAAAGAAGGGAAAAAAATTAACACGAACATTTCAGCCGGGCATGATGAGTACCGTAAGGGGGCGCATTGAGGCTGAGAAAAATATACGAGGACAAAATGGACCGTCTCTAGAAAAAATGCGAAAGGGCGAAGTGTAACAAAATTCTCTTACATACGCCCCTCGCCGGTTCCAGCTGGCCCGTCCATCCCGACCTTTCTCGCAGCCACGAGCCGCCGCACTCAGGCCGCCGCCCTAGCCGCCGCGCCGTCCGTCCCCGCCGGATTCCAGTGGCAACCAGCCTCCGGCACCCCCTTCTTCCACCCTCCGTCGCCGACAGTCACTGAAGCATCTCCTTGCGATGGCTGCAGCGGCGATTTCCGGCGGTCACCTCGTCCTCTCCACCCCTACCTCCACCCGGCGCCCACGGTCGCTCCCCCTCCGTCCGCCCTCAGCGCGACCAATCGACGCATCCTCCGCCTCCGCAGCCCGCCGCGGGGTCGCGGCCGCCGCAGTGTCCAGCCCTGCCGCGGTCCCCTCCACTGGGAAAGATGGTTAGGGTTTCTGCATTGAATTGTTTTTGTTGATTAGGGGACCTAGTAACTAGGGTTCTACTAGTAGTGGGGTTATTGTATTTGTTCGAAATTGATTTGACAAACAGGAAATGATAAGTTGTGACATGGTACCTACCGTGAAACTTGAGTAACTTCCAGGGCTCCCAGTGTGGGTAGTTTCCAATCCTCTGCCAATGTCGATTCCTCAGGGACTAGCTCTGAAATTCACTTGTTTGCTCATTAGCTTTGATCCTGTTTTTTTTCCTTCCTGGAAGCATGTGAGTGACGGAAACTTAGGTGTGCATTTCAAAAGTTGTGTGCATCAGAGCAATGTTGAAGATGTACCAAATTTTTGCTAACTTTATTAATAACAACACTAAATTTCCTTGCAGCAAAACAGCTTCCTAAGGATTTTCTTCATATCAATGATTTTGACAAAGATACAATCATGAAGATCCTTAACCGAGCAATTGAGGTTAAGGCAATGATAAAGTCAGGAGACAGGAGCTTCCAACCGTTCAAAGGAAAGTCGATGGCAATGGTCTTCGCCAAGCCGTCAATGAGGACCCGTGTTTCGTTTGAAACAGGATTCTTCTTGCTTGGTGGGCATGCTGTTTATTTAGGTCCCGATGATATCCAGATGGGCAAGCGTGAGGAGACCCGTGATGTTGCTCGTGTACTTTCTGGATATAATGACATCATTATGGCCAGGGTTTTTGCTCACCAGGTATGATCATTAGTTCCATGACTATGATTTATGAAGTTTCTATACCTGGTTTACCAGATTCTATTTCAAGTTCCTGCATATTAAATCTTTCTGTTCCACAACGCGTAACGATTGCTATCTAGACATAACTGTAAGTTGTTGTTTCTGTGGTGCTTAAGCAAAGTTAGATATCTACTCCGAAGCCATGAGTGGGCGATAGAAGAAAAAGACATTTCACAGGCTGAAACCTTTTAATATGAAGCATCAACCATGATAGTGTAGCTATAACTGAAAATGTAAGTTTGTTTCATTCTAGTTGTCTAACTGCCAACCTGGAAATATTTGGATGGGTGGATTTGATGATCAAACAATATTGTTGTGGCAGTTTTCTCTGACGTGCTTCTTCATTTGTTTTTCTTTATTTTTCGTAATATATTTAACATCTAATTGATGTTTGGGGTTGGGCATTGAACTCACTTGCACACAATCCTGTTTTGTTGGCTTGCTTGTTATTGAGATACTTTATCTTAAGCTATTTATATTCTGCTTGCATGCAATTGACCTAATGATCACATTGTCTTTCTAACATCTCGTGTGATTTTTGACAGGATATTTTGGACTTGGCAAAATATGCACCTGTACCTGTCATAAATGGCCTTACAGACTACAACCATCCGTGCCAGATAATGGCTGATGCGCTCACTATGCTTGAACATGTTGGGCGTATTGAAAACACCAAGGTAGATTATACCTTTAAAATAACAGCATATGGTGGTTTCTTCTACGGGGACTAATTATCTCTCTCTTTCCCTAATTGTTTATGTAGGTTGTCTATGTTGGAGATGGCAACAATATTGTACACTCATGGCTTCTATTGGCTGCTGTGATTCCCTTCCACTTTGTATGCGCTTGTCCTAAGGGCTTTGAGCCAGATGCCAAAACTGTGGAGATCGCTAGGAGTGGTGGAAGTAAGATTGAAATAACAAATGATCCCAAGGAAGCAGTTAAGGGAGCAGATGTTGTGTATACAGATGTTTGGGCCAGCATGGGCCAAAAGGAGGAAGCTGAATATAGGAAAAAAGTATTCCAAGGATTCATGGTCAGTCTACCTCTTGTTTTATACTGTCATTTACACGAATTTTGATCTGTGGACATCTCATTCCTATTGGATTGTTGATACCTGTTCATTTCTCATTCATGTTTTGGTTGCTAGGTTGTAGCTACATCTCCTTGGAAATGTCCATATTGTTGATCTACTAGGAACTAACAATCTTGTTTCTTTTATGTTTGAATGTTTAGAGTTTGATGAACTTTACTAGAAGTTGCCCGATAACTAGTCCTTGTAGTTCAATCATTCACAGTCAGTAGTCTTGGCACATGGGTTGGCCCTCAGCTGACACTTTTGTGATTTTTGGTCCCTGCAGGTGGATGAAGCCCTGATGGAGATGGCTGGTCCAAAAGCCTTCCTCATGCATTGTTTGCCCGCGGAGAGAGGGGTGGAGGTAACAGATGGTGCCATCGAGGCTCCCAACTCGATCGTATTCCCCCAGGCAGAGAACAGAATGCACGCGCAGAACGCAATCATGCTTCATGTGCTTGGAGCTTGATTACCCTATCATTGTATGCTAGACTGCTTAGTGTCACATCGTTATCGAAATTGAACATTATTACTGGATACTGGGTTCCTTCGGCATACTGTAACCCTTGGAGGAGGGTTTCGTGAGGGTAGAGATTTTGGAACATGTCTAGATTACTTTGGATTGTCGCGAGCATGCGGTACTGTGTCCGGTCTGGTAATCTTGAATAAATATGATACATGCATTTCCATGTTTGTCAACTCGTTTACTCCTGTTCGGATCTCCATGTTTCAAGCAATGGTGTTCTCTTAGAATCATCATCTCCAATCACCGTGCTGGTTGAATCAGAGTTGTAATCTACTGCATAACTCCAGCAATGCGGCTTGTCGAGCAGAAAAGCCTCGTTCATTCGCCTGCCTTTCCTATCTGTGGTGCAAATTGGCCATTCAACATGTCACCCGGTGCAAGAAAGGTATTTTTAACACAGTGGTCTTTCACTGTATTACAGATCGCAATAACAATTGGGCAGGAAATGTAGCTAATCAATACCTCAACAGAACAAACTCTTCTTAGAACGACGCTGTTCGCCACATTAAGAGGATTCACAATCCAAGAGACTAGAGATTAAACATAAAAAAGGGGACCATCCAGGAGTGAGGCGTTTTGACTGACTAAAAAGATCATTAAAAATAGTAAAATAATTCAAAAAAATTGTGGAGAAAGATGACGAAGTGCGTGATGTCCGTGGCAAATTTCAGAGCATTTGGATGTCCAAGTAGCTCTTAGCAAAAGAGATAAATTTGAGGTCCGTGAAAAACTTTACTGCTTGTGCACTGTCTGGATCCGATTTTGTTTATTTTGCTGAGAACTTCTCAAATGTTCAAATGCTTTGAAATTTGACATACCTCACGCACTAAGTCATCTTTCTCTACAAAAAAAAAATCAGAGTTTTATTATTTTTGAATTTACTGTTCATCAGGTGTAGATGCCCGGGCGCAGAATTGGATATCATCCAGAGACTCTAAACGTGAAAGAAACTAGCAATGCGATGGCGTGATGCAAAGGGATGCCGCTGAGATGAATAGAGAGAGAAAACTGATGATGGTGACACCAGGTGAGGACGTTCCTTGAAAAAGTTCCAACAGCTCTGAACTCCTGTGACAAAGACTACACAGGATTCCATGATGGCGACAACAGCTACGGACGTTCACAGAAAACTAATGGAAAAAAAGAACCCAGGGAAAGCAAAACCAGCGGATACCACACAACATCAAGATATCACACGGTTAAACGGACTGGAGGCACGCATACGCGCCTTCGCGTAACGCTGATTTCCTATTAAGCAGCCGCTCTGTCAAGAGACGGTTTGACAAAAAAGGTTCCAGCAAGAGGTCAAATACTTGGACCTGACATGGCATATACGGAAGGAAAATGTACCCATGCTTGACTCAGCATGGACAGAAGGTATATATAGATCCCCAACAGACTGATGGTTTTCGATCATCATGTTAACATAGATGTCTGTCGTACTATTGATAAGCCGTAGGGCGGATCGCGTAGCATCCGCAGTCCACCAACTGGAGATCACTTCCTTAAGCCCTCCATGATGTACGAACCGTAGAGGTCCCTGCCGTATAGCATTTTAAGCGGTTCAGCGCAAGAATCGGTTCAGGTAACAGTAAGCCACCCGCAAAAAAAAAAAGGAATAACAGTAAGGCAGTATAGAGTCCATATGCTAGTAGAGTAGACAATGTTAGTACAAGTATGAAGCAGCAAAACTCACATCGAGTACTTGATTGCGTTGATGGCATCTTCTGCTGGGAGGAAATCATTCACTGCAACCTCCTTGTTTTCATTCTTCTTGTCTGTCACAAGTTCAATGGTCAGAATCCAGTTAGTTCAGTTCATGATCTGGCACATAGAATTTTGGAAAGGACAGTGAAGTTGATCATAGTTGAGGAATGTACAGTCTTCAAAGAAGCGACGGATTTCCTGTAGGCGATGCGGGGGAAGTTCACTGATGTCTCTGAAGTGACGGTACTCAGGATCATCAGCACAGACAGCTATGATCTTGTCATCTTTCTCACCCTAGTGATATCAAATGATAAACTAATGTAAGAACTCAGCAGTCAGATAGAACCCACTTTGTAAGTGGTAGAACTCATGCATCAAGCAATCTTAAAACTGTGCAGTGGAATATACTCCCTCCGTAAAGAAATATAAGAGCGTTTAGATTACTAAAGTAGTGATCTAAACGCTCTTATATTTCCTTACAGAGGGAGTACAAGCAAATAATTTCTTGTCCATGCTGACATGAAACAAAGCATCTTCAATGTAAACAAGTGATGGTGAAATCTAACCTGATCAATCATAGGCATAAGCCCAATAGCACGGGCACGCAGGAAGCAACCAGGAACAACTTGTTCCTGTCCAGGAGAAAGAGCAGTGACGTTAGGACAGAGCTTATATAATGTATAAATAATTAAGCACCGCATCCATTCGATACCTGCATCAGGACAAGGACATCCATCGGGTCATTATCCTCACAGAGTGTGCGTGGAATGAAGCCATAGTTGTGTGGGTACACAACTGAGGAGTACAGAACACGATCAACCTGGAACAAACAAAACGTTCAAGTTTTCTTTTATCAATGTAGAATAAAAGAAGTTGTAAGATGCAACTATGCAAGTGCTCCACATTCATGTGTGGTACATTACTGACTAACCTACAGTTAGTGGCACATTATTAAGGCATGCCCTTTTGTCAGTATTATTAACAGAACTCCTCAATTTGTGCATCCAGTGTTAATAGATAGTGTCTTTAATCTCCCTTTTACATTCTGAGCATAACAGCTGGATTCTAATGACACCCTTTAGGATTCAACAGGGAGTTAAGTAACATGATGCACACAAAGGCAAAACGATGTAGTGCAAGCTGACCTTGATAAGACCAGTTGCTTTGTCCAACTCATACTTAACCTTGCTGCCTCTAGGAATCTCAACCACCTGGAGATGAAAGGAAAAAGAAACAAGTCTGTGTAACTGCGCATAACTTAATAGCACAGCAGATAAAGACAGGAAAATAAAAAGGAAATCCAGAATAGAACATCTTGTCTTAGCTGGTCTACACAAAGTAAGATTAATGCATATAACAATGGCTTAGTACAATAACTTGAGACATGCCTGAGCTAGTATATATCATGTGAAACCCAAACTGTTAGCAGGAACTGCAAACTCCAAAAAGTTTCAATAAACCTGACCCCATTTTTTTTATGGAATTAATACAAGTATGGAAGTTTCAAAAGGAGGATTTCAAGACTTCAAAACCAGGTAGATTAATTTCAGTCCCTATGGCGAAATTTGAAACTAAATGCAAGCATGAAGGAAGCTCTAATTTGATATCGATCAAGTTGATCAGAACATCGACTATATTTAAAGCTAAACTATTTAAAAGATAAACTTACACAGTTGAAAACTGCAGGGGCCCCTGGACCTGCACTTTCAAAGAAAATATAGCAACTAGTAAGATATTAAACAGAAACACTTGCAGCACAGTACAAAATTTTAGCAAAACTATCTTAACATTGTTCGACTGAGGGTGCACAATACCTATCTCCAGGTCATGCCATGGGTGAGCAGCAACGTGCTTTTGAGACATGGAAGAAAGGATGCGCTCGTTGAGAGCAGCAGGGGGCATCCTTGATACCTGGTAGGTCTTCCCATCAGCTTCTCCAGCCATGGCTATATAATTAGAAAATATCATCGGTAAGTAACTAGATTCTCTATATCAAGGACACTAACAAGCAAATGTAAATACTTGAAAGACATGTTAAGAGAGGCTCCAAACATAGGGTGAGAAAACATTACAGAACTTCAAAATTTCATGCAACAAACTAAATTATAAACATTTTCGAAGCTAACAATGTCATCCTCCGCATATTAATCTGAATAATGCTCTACTACATGTTGGGTAGTGAAAGCTATGTAATGGGCAAATAAATTTCAACCTGGTGCTTGACCATCAAGAAGAAATCTCCAATGTATGGACTATGCAAAACAGAAAACCTATACTGACACCTACATAAGCACAGAAACTGTCGACAATACAAGTAGATTCAACTTTGCCCATCCCAAGAAACCTCGTGTTGGCAACTTCCCCTAAACACAGCGCAGTTGTATTCAAGAATACACAATTTCCTTGTTTCCTGAATATGTATACTAATACTCTGGTCTCTATTGCCAGATAACTCAACATACCACATAATAGCAGACAAATTATGCACTTATCCAATCCAAATGACTACTACAACATCCATGACCAGGAGAACCAATTGAATACTCAGTTACTCACGTCAGTGTTCTCCTGTCAGTGCAAATCATTCACATGCAAACAGATAATTGTCACAAAGAAAGAAAGATCTAAGTAACTTAGTTGGCATTGAACAAACTGAAAGGCCAGAGGACCACAGTTAGGCGGGGTAACTCCAAGGCCACACGCAAAAGGCAAATGTAAGGTGCACACCCCTTCTCATAAATAACTTAGAAAAGAACACTAGCAATACATCAGTAAACAATACTAGTAACAACTAACATTAATTTAACAGATGGGCACGAGCTGCAGTTAGAATAGGCTAATGATCTATGCCAGCACAGGACTGTAGTACATTAGTCAAAGTTAGCATGATCTTAGGAATCGAAACAAAATAAAATAAAATCTGAAGATGGCATCACGTCCTAAATAACTCAACATATTAACCTAAATAATGCTCTACTGAATGTTGAGTGGTGAAAGCTATGTATGGACTATGCAAAAACGGAAAATGGAAAACCTGACCCTGTATTCTCATGTTTTTGCATGAGTTGCCTAATCCTGACCACATGAGCTCTTTCCACATCAATACTGACACATACTCCCTCTGTCCCACAATATAAGAATGTTTTTAACACTACACTAGTGTCAAAAACGTTCTTATATTCTGGGACGGAGGGAGTATATCACAAGTAATTCAACTTTGTCCATCCCAATAATCCTTTGTGTTGGCAACTACCCCTAAACACAGCGCAGTTGCATTCAAGGATACACAGTTTCCATGTTCCCTGAACTGGGCTCTACATTGCCTGATAATTGACCACATAATATACTAGCAGACTGAAAATGGCCGCAAAGAAAGACAGATCTAAGCAACTTTATTGGCATTTGAAAAGCCAGAAAAAGTCCCCAGTCGGCAACGCCACAGTGCCCACACGTCCACATGCAAAGGCCTAATGTAAAGTGCGCAGCCCTTCTAACAAGTAACTTCCAAAAAAATAGCAGCAATATACTATCAGTAAACAATATTAACAAGTAACATTAATTTAACAGACAGACAGGACCTAGGCTAATAATCTATGCGAGGACTGGACAGGACTGTAGTGTGCTACTACTACTAGTCAAAGCTAGCATGATCTTCGGAAGCAAAATAAAATAAATCGGAAGATGACATCACCATCACGTCCTAAATACTAACTGAACATCAGCCGAGATTTAGAGCCTTCCCCTGAAGCATCAGCCGAGATTAAGAGCCTTTCCCTGAAGAACAACTACCGCATGGTCCAACTCGGGTTCTCTTCTCTAGAAATAGTAACAGAATCATCCAGGAGCATAGGCGAGACAAAGCACAAATGCGGGTAAAAAAAAACTTTATCTAAGAGGGGAAACAGCCGCCGCAACCGCAACGAACAGATTTGGAGAGCAGCGACGCATGCTGCTACAAGTTTGGCAAACTCGAGGAAAGAGAAGTTGCTCAAAAAGGACGAGAAGGAACACCACGGAAGGAGCAAAATATCCGCGCCTCTGCAGCCGCGAAACAGATCGGACTAAATCCAGAGAACAGATTAAAAAAATCGAAAAAAAGCACCGCCGGGTTCTCGCCGTCGTCGTCGTCCTATTCGAAACCCAGGGGAGATTTGAGCACTTGAATCGCGGTGGAATGAGCGTTCAAGACCACCAAAATGCACAGGAGCGTACAGAGAGAGAGAGAGATGGAGGAGCAGGTGAACAGAGGGGGAAATTTTACCCTGCGGAGCAAAAAGGGAAGAAGCAGACGAGAAAGAGGCGACGAACCATACCACAATCGACCAATCGCGAAACGCACCACCATCCCTCACACGAATCAGAGCAGAAGGATCCCACCGAACCCACCGAACCAGAGAGCCCGTAACCGGAGAAAAAATAAGCAGAAGCACGGACTGCAAGCGACAGGAACCAGGAAATGCGCACACTCGTACAGTACAGTACAGTGGCACCGCGCCGCGACTCAACAAAGCGGAACCGACGAGAGCGGGCGGCGCAGCAACCGGTCCGGCCACCGGAAACGGAACCGGCGGCGAGGAAGGGAGGGGGAGAGGGGAGGGGTCCCTCACCGGCGGGGTTGATCTCGCGCGACGGCAGCGGAGGCGAGGGCGAGGGAGCAGCAGCAGGCGCGCAGCGCAGGACCCGATGCCGCGATATTAACTTTGAGGCGTGGCCTTCCTTTCTGGCGACGCGAAAAGATATACGGGGGGAAAGCGTCGTGGGCCTGGCAGGCGTACGGGGCCGGTAGCTCGGGCTTCCGGGGCCGTCGGATCGCGGGGTGGACGGCCGGGAGGTGGCCACGCGGGGGATAACGCTTTAGTGGAAGCAGGAGTGGGTTGGAAGCCGCGGTTGGGGGGCCGAGCCGCACCGGATTCCCTCGCACCACCCACGAGACGAGAGCATATACTGGGAATCGGGACCCCGGGGTCCGTGGACCTCGTCCACGGTCGACCTTTGGCAGGGAGCGTCGCCTCCGTACGGGTGCCGCGGCTTCTGTCGCGCATGGACCAGGTTCTTCCTCCGTTTGTAGGTTCGAGACCGGTTTCGATTTCAGCTGTTTGGTTGCCAAAAATAAAATCTGCAGAGTATAGAGAGAATTAGCTAAAGTAAGCTCTACATTACCTTTTGTTCGGCATTTTCGTAAATTGGTTCGATGTTTAGGTACGGTATCGTTTTGGAGGAGTTTGTTTTGATGGCTAATGAAAGTGGCTTTCGTTTGGTAGAGTAGAGAGAACATGTCCATCAGGGTGAAAGGATGGACGCGGTGCTTCCTAGTTCGGGAGATGTGCTACGTGCCTACTCCGGCCGGGTATGGTACCACCTTTCGCGAAAAAATAAAGAAAAAAGTTATGGTATGACCGTCAAAGGAGCAGACTCTGTGCGATGCACAGCTTTGCGGCCGCTGACAAATACAGAAACAAAAGAGAATCCGGTAGAAAGAAATATGTTACGAACGTTAGGAGCACATTGGTTTTAAATCCTAAAATTAACATTCATGCTCCCATTTTTTCCGATTTATTTCTGATTTTTCAGCGACATTCGTTTAGTGGGAAGAGATGTTTCTGTCAACTACAAGGCGTCTATAATGACTTCGTCTCTTGAAGTGTGTGTGTTCATAGGGATGACTGTATGCTTGTCTATGTGGCCAATTTCTAAAAATGTGTTTATTTGTATTAAATGACCCTTATGAATTTATTTATCCATGTACGAAATGAAGGAAATATGCTCTAGAGACAATAATGAAGTTGTTATTTATATTTCCTTATATCATGATAAATGTTTATTATTCATGCTAGAATTGTATTAACCGGAAACTTAGTACATGTGTGAATACATGGACAAACAGAGTGTCCCTAGTATGCGTCTACTTGACTAGCTTGTTAATCAAAGATGATTACGTTTCCTAGCCATGAACATGTGTTGTCATTTGATGAATGGGATCACATCATTAGAGAATGATGTGATGGACAAGACCCATCCGTTAGCTTAGCACTATGATCGTTTAGTTTATTGCTATTGCTTTCTTCACGACTTATACATGTTCCTATGACTATGAGATTATGCAACTCCCGAATACCGGAGGAACACTTTGTGTGCTATTAAACGTCACAACACAATCGGGTGATTATAAAGATGCTCTACAGGTGTCTCCGATAGTGTTTGTTGAGTTGGCATGGATCGAGGTTAGGATTCGTCACTCCGTGTATCGGAGAGGTATCTCTGGGTCCTCGCGGTAATGCACATCACTATGCACATTACCGGAACCCCCCGGGGGTTATTGGGCCTCATGGGCCTATTGGTGGAAGAGAGGAGGCATGCCAAGGCAGGGCGCGCGCCCCCCTAGCCCAAACCGAATTGGACTAGGGGGGCCGACCCCCCTTCCCTTCTCTCCTCCCTCACCTTCCCCCTTCTCCTTGTTGGATTAGGAAAGGGGGGCCGAGTCCTACTTGGAGTAGGATTGCCCCCCATGGCGCCCCTCCTCCCCTTGGCCGGCCTCCTCCTCCCTTCCCCCTTTACATACGTGGGAGGGGGGCACCCCAAAGGCACACCAAAGTTTCTCTTAGCCGTGTGCGGTGCCCCTCCACAGAAACACACCTCGGTCATATCGTTGCAGTGCTTAGGCGAAGCCCTACGCCGGTAACTTCATCATCACCGTCATCACGTCTTCGTGCTGACGAAACTCTCCCTCGGCCTCAGCTAGATCAAGAGTTCGAGGGACGCCACCGGAACGTGTGCAGATCATGGAGGTGCCGTACGTTCGGTACTTGATCGGTTGGATCGCAAAGATGTTCGACTACATCAACCGCGTTGCTTAACGCTTTCGCTTTCGGTCTACGAGGGTACGTAGACACACTCTCCCCTCTCGTTGCTATGCATCTCCTAGATAGATCTTGCGTGATCGTTGGAATTTTTTTTTGAAATACTGTGTTCCCCAACACTAAATTCTAGGGAGCGCCAAGTCATCCGCTCCCCCGCGTCGTCCGCTCTCGGGTGACTCGGTGGTGAAACCCTAGGCACCGCCGGTCCCCCGTCTCCCCTTCTCCTCCCCCACCGCAGCCGGCAGCCGTCATAGGGCTTGTCCGCGCGGCGGTAGGTGCTACCTCTTGAGCATGCGTTGGTTTTCCCTTGAAGAGGAAAGGGTGATGCATCACAGTAGCATAAGTATTTCTATCAGTTTTTGAGAAGTAGGGTATCAATCCAGTAGGAGGTAACACACAAGTCACCTAGTACCTGCACAAACAAACAAGAACCTCGCAACCAACGTGATAAAGGGGTTGTCAATCCCTTCACGGTCACTTACGAAAGTGAGATCTGATAGAGATAATAAGATAATTTTTTTGGTATTTTTATGATATAGATTGGAAAATAAAGATTGCAAAATGAACGGTAATAGAAATAGCAAATTGATATGAAAATAATATGATGGAAGATAGACCCGAGGGCCATAGGTTTCACTAGTGGCTTCTCTCAAGATAGCAAATTCTACGGTGGGTGAACAAATTACTGTCAAGCAATTGATAGAAAAGCAAATACTTATGAGAATATCTAGGCATGATCATGTATATAGGCATCACGTCCGTGACAAGTAGACCGAAACGATTATGCATCTACTACTATTACTCCACACATCGACCGCTATCCAACATGCATCTAGAGTATTAAGTTCATAAGAACAGAGTAACGCATTAGGCAAGATGACATGATGTATAGGGATAAACTCAAGCAATATGATATAAACCCCATCTTTTTTATCCTCGATGGCAACAATACAATACGTGCCTTGCTGCCCCTGCTGTCATTGGGAAAGGACACCACAAGATTGAACCCAAAGCTAAGCACTTCACCCATTGCAAGAACGATCAATCTAGTAGGCCAAACCAAACTAATAATTCGAAGAGACTTGCAAAGATATTTAAATCATGCATAAAAGATTTCAGAGAAGAATCAAATATTGTTCATAGATAATCTTGATCATAAACCCACAATTCATCGGATCTCGACAAACACACCGCAAAAAGAATTACATCGAATAGATCTCCAAGAGAATCGAGGAGAACTTTGTATTGAGATCCAAAGAGAGAGAAGAAGCCATCTACTCCCTCCATTCCTAAATGTAAGTCTTTGTAGAGATTCCACTAGGTGGACTACATACGGAGCAAAATGAATGAATCCACACTTAAAATGCATCTACATACATCCGTATGTACTTCATATTGGAATCTCTACAAAGACTTATATTTAGGAACGGAGGGAGTAGCTAATAACTATGGACCCGAAGGTCTGTGGTAAACTACCCACACATCATCGGAGAGGCTATGGTGTTGATGTAGAAGCCCTCCGTGATCGATTCCCCCTCCAGCAGAGCGCCGGAAAAAGCCCCAAGATGGGATCTCACGTTACAGAAGGTTGCGGCGGTGGAAATAGGGTTTCGTGGTGCTCCTGGATGTTTTCGGGGTATATGGGTATATATAGGAGGAAGAAGTACGTCGCTGGAGCTGCAAGGGGCCCACGAGGGTGGGGGCGCGCCTACCCCCTGGGCGCGCCCTCCTGCCTTGTGGCCTCCTTGCTTCTTTCTTGACGTCCACTCCAAGTCTCATGGATCATGTTTGTTCCAAAAATAACTCTCCCGAAGGTTTCATTCCATTTGATATTCCTTTTCTGGGAAACACTGAAATAGGCAAAAAAACAGCAATTTGCACTGGGCCTTTGGTTAGTAGGTTAGTCCCAAAAATAATATAAAAAGGTAAATTATAGCCCATAAAACATCCAAAACAGATAATATAATAGCATGAAACAATCAAAAATTATAGATACGTTGGAGACGTATCAAGCATCCCCAAGCTTAATTCATGCTCGTCTTCGAGTAGGTAAGTGATAAAAATAGATTTTTTGATGTGGAATGCTACCTAGCATAATTCTCAATGTAATTTTCTTTATTGTGGCATGAATGTTTAGATCCGAAAGATTCAAGACAAAAGTTTAATATTGACATAAATATAATAATACTTCAAGCATACTAACAAAGCAATCATGTCTTCTTAAAATAACATGGCCAAAGAAAGTCATCTCTACAAAATCATATAGTCTGGCTATGCTTCATCTTCACCATACAAAGTATTTAAATCATGCACAACCCCGATGAAAAGCCAAGCAATTGTTTCATACTTTTGATGTTCTCAAACTTTTTCAATCTTCACGCAATATATGAGCGCGAGCCATGGACATAGCACTATAAGTGGAATAGAATGGTGGTTGTGGAGAAGACAAAAAGGAGAAGATAGTCTCACATCAACTAGGCGTATCAACGGGCTATGGAGATGCCCATCAATAGATATCAATGTGATGAGTAGGGATTGCCATGCAACGGATGCATTAGAGCTATAAGTGTATGAAAGCTCAAAAAGAAACTAAGTGGGTGTGCATCCGACTTGCTTGCTCACGAAGACCTAGGGCATTTTGAGGAAGCCCATCATTGAAATATACAAGCCAAGTTCTATAATGTACAATTCCCACTAGTATATGAAAGTGACAACATAGGAGACTCTCTATCATGAAGATCATGGTGCTACTTTGAAGCACAAGTGTGGTAAAAGGATAGTAGCATTGTCCATTCTCTCTTTTTCTGTCATTTTTTGGGCCTTCTCTTTTTTATGGCGTTTCTCTTTTTTTTTTCATTTTTTTTTCGTCCGGAGTCTCATCCTGACTTGTGGGGGAATCATAGTCTCCATCATCCTTTCCTCACTTGGGACAATGCTCTAATAATGATGATCATCACACTTTTATTTACTTACAACTCAAAAAATTACTACTCGATACTAGAACAAAATATGACTCTATGTGAATGCCTCCGGCGGTGTGCCGGGATGTGCAATGAATCAAGAGTGACATGTATGAAAGAATTATGAATGGTGGCTTTGCCACAAATACGATGTCAACTACATGATCATGCAAAGCAATATGACAATGATGAAGCGTGTCATAATAAACGGAACGGTGGTAAGTTGCATGGCAATATATCTCGGAATGGCTATGGAAATGCCATAATAGGTAGGTATGGTGGCTGTTTTGAGCAAGGTAATTGGTGGGTTTATGGTACTGGCGAAAGTTGCGCGGTACTAGAGAGGCTAGCAATGGGGGAAGGGTGAGAGTGCGTATAATCCATGGACTCAACATTAGTCATAAGAACTCACGTACTTATTGCAAAAATCTATTAGTTATCGAAACAAAGTACTACGCACATGCTCCTAGGGGTATAGATTGGTAGGAAAAGACCATCGCTCGTTCCCGACCGCCACTCATAAGGAAGACAATCAATAAATAAATCATGCTCCGACTTCATCACATAACGGTTCACCATACGTGCATGCTACGGGAATCACAAACTTTAACACTAGTATTTCTCAAATTCACAACTACTCAACTAGCATGACTCTAATATCACCATATTTATATCTCAAAACAATCATCAAGTATCAAACTTCTCATAGTATTCAATGCACTTTTTATGATAGTTTTTATTATACCCATCTTGGATGCCTATCATATTAGGACTAATTTTATAGCCAAGGAAAATTACCATGATGTTCTATAAGACTCAAAATAATATAAGTGAAGCATGAGAGGTCAATAATTTCTATAAAAGAAAACCACCACCGTGCTCTAAAAAGATATAAGTGAAGCATACTAGAGCAAAATTATTTAGCTCAAAAGATATAAGTGAACCACATAGAGTATTCTAATAAATTCCGATTCATGTGTGTCTCTCCCAGAAGGTGTGTACAGCAAGGATGATTGTGGTAAACTAAATAGCAAAGACTCAAATCATACAAGACACTCCAAGAACACATATCATGTGGTGAATAAAAATATAGCCTCAAGTAAAGTTACCGATAGACGAAGACGAAAGAGGGGATGCCTTTCGGGGCATCCCCAAGCTTAGGCTTTCGGTTGTCCTTGAATTTTATCTTGGGGTGCCTTGGGCATCCCCAAGCTTAGGCTTTTGGTTGTCCTTGAATTTTACCTTGGGGTGCCTTGGGCATCCCCAAGCTTAGGCTCTTTCCACTATTTATTCCAAAATCCATCAAATATTTACCCAAAACTTAAAAACTTCACAACACAAAACTCCAACAGAAAATCTCATGAGCTCCGTTAGTATAAGAAATCAAACCACCACTTCAAGGTACTATAATGAACTCATTGTCATTGTTCAAGGTATTGGTGTTAAACCTACTGTATTCCAACTTCTCTATGGTTCATACCCCCCTATACTAGCCATAGATTCATCAAAATAAGCAAACAACACATGAAAAACATAATCTGTCAAAAACATAACAGTCTGTAGTAATCTGTAGGTTTCGAATACTTCTGTAACCCCAAAAATTCTGAAATAAATTGGTGCATGTGAGGAATTTGTCTATTAATCATCTGCAAAAATAATCAACATAATCGCACTCTCCAGTAAAAAATGGCAGCAAATTTCGTGAGCGCTAAAGTTTCTGTTTTTTACAGCAAGATCGCAAAGACTTCCCCCAAGTCTCCCCAAAGGTTCTACTTGGCACAAACACTAATTAAAAGCATAAAACCACATCTAAACAGGAGCTAGATGAATTATTTATTACTAAATAGTAACAAAAAACAAGAAACAAAAATAAAATTGGGTTGCCTCTCAACAAGCGCTATCGTTTAACGCCCTTAGCTAGGCATAAAAACAAGAATAGATCTAGGTATTGTCATCTTTGGTATGCAATCCATAAGTGGATCTCATAATAGATTCATAAGGTAATTTAATTTTCTTTCTAGGAAAGTGTTCCATGCCTTTCCTTGACGGAAATTGGAATCTCATATTTCCTTCTTTCATATCAATAATTGCACCAATCGTTTTAAGGAAAAGTCTACCAAGAATAATAGGGCATGTAGGATTGCAATCTATATCAAGAACAATGAAATCTATGGGCACATAATTCCTATTTGCAACAATGAGAACATCATTAATCCTTCCCATAGGTTTCTTAATAGTGGAATCCGCAAGATGCAAACTTAAAGAATAATCATCAAGTTCACGGAAACCTAACACATCACACAAAGTTTTTGGAATCGTGGAAACACTAGCACCCAAATCATAAATCAAAGAATTCATGATCTTTAATTTTAATAGTAGGTTCCCACTCATCATAGAGTTTTCTAGGAATAGAAACTTCTAATTCAAGCTTTTCTTCATAAGATTGCATTAAAGCATCAACGATATGTTTGGTAAAGGCTTTATTTTGACTGTAAGCATGAGGAGAATTTAACACGGATTGCAACAAGGAAATACAATCTATCAAATAGCAATTATCATAATTAATTTCCTTGAAATGCAAAATAGTGGGTTCATTGATATGTAAAGTTGTGACCTCTTCAATCCCACCTTTACCAATTTTTGCATCAAGATCTAAAAACTCCGTATTTTTGGGACGCCTTTTAACTAAAGTTGACTCCTCTCCAGTCCCATCATTATCAAGATTCATATTGCAAAAAAAGATTTAATAGGAGACACATCAATCACTTTTAGATCTTCATCCTTACCATCGTGGAAACTAGAAGAACACGCTTTTATAAAGCAATCTTTTTTAGCATGCATCCTAGCGGTTCTTTCTTTGCACTCATCAACGGAAATTATCATGGCTTTGAGAGACTCATTGATATCATGCTTAGGAGGAATAGATCTAAGTTTCAAAGAATCAACATCAAGAGAAATGCTATCCACGTTCCTAGCCAACTCATCAATCTTAGGCAATTTTTCTTCAAGCAAAGCATTAAAATTCGTTTGCGAAATCATAAATTCTTTAACACTAGTCTCAAAATCAGAGGGCATCTTATTAAAATTTCCATAAGAGTTGTTGTAGGAATTACCATAATTATTAGAGGAATTACTAGGAAATGGCCTAGGATTAAAGTTTCCTCTATACGCGTTGTTACCAAAATTGTTCCTACCAACAAAATTCACATCCATAGATTCATTATTATTCTCAATCAAAGTAGAGAAAGGCATATCATTAGGATCAGAAGAAACACTCTTATTAGCAAACAATTTCATAAGTTCATCCATCTTTCCAATCAAAACATTAATTTCTTCTATAGCATGAACCTTTTTACCAGTAGATCTTTCGGTGTGCCATTGAGAATAATTAACCATAATATTATCTAGGAGTTTAGTAGCATCTCCTAAAGTGATTTCCATAAAAGTGCCTCCCGCGGTCGAATTTAAAATATTTCGAGAAGCAAAATTCAATCCAACATAAAAAAAATTGTATGATCATCCACAAATTCAAATCATGTGTAGGGCAATTACGTATCATTAATTTCTTCCTCTCCCAAGCTTGTGCAACATGCTCATGATGAAGTTGCTTAAAATTCATAATATCATTTCTAAGAGAGATGATCTTAGCGAGAGGAAAATACTTAGAGATTGAAATTGTGTTAAGTCGACTATAGGGGGGGGTGAATAGGCGATTTTTATGAATTCTTCACTGAGGAATTTCAGGGTGAGGAAATTCCTAAGAGAAGAACTACTTGCAGTGGAAAAGGTACTCAGATGTAAACATAACAAAACATAAGCATGGTCTTCATGATGAAATGAAAACAAGCACAGAGTATAGAAAGTGTAAGCATAGGATAAAACAAGATGAAGACAAACAGACTGAAGAAATTGAACTGAGGAAATTGAGAAAGTCTTCAGTCAAAGTCTTCAAACAGATATGAACAAGCACACAACATATAAATGAGGAAATGGAAGGGTTGAGGAAATAGAACCAGTAGGCTTGGTGAAGACAATGATTTGGTAGACCAGTTCCAACTGCTGTGACAATTGTACGTCTGGTTAGGGCGGTTAGGTATTCAAATCTGAGGACACCCAGTCCTGAACACGCAGCTCAGGACACTTAGTCCTCACCGTATTCCCCTTGAGCTAAGGTCACACAGACCTCGCCCAATCACTCGTGGTAAGTCTTCAGGTGACTTCCAAACCTTCACAGACTCGGTCACTCGGCGATCCACAATTTCCTCTTGGATGCTCCAGACCATGACGCCTAACCGTCTGAAAGATGCACAGTCTTCAAAGGTAACAAGCGTTGGATCCACACGGGATCAATCTCTTCAGTGATGCTCAATCACTTTGGGTTTGTAGGCGTTTGGGTTTGGGTTTTCCTCGCTTGATGATTTTCGCTCAAAGTCCTCGGAGGATGGGATGCTCTTAATTGACAAGTGTCAGTTTCTCTCACAGCAGCCAACCAGCTAGTGGTTGTAGGGGGCGGCTATTTATAGCCTAGGGAGCAGCCTGACATGATAAGACATAAATGCCCTTCAATGATATGACCGTTTGGTGGAAGGATGTTTTGGGACAGCTGGCGAGTAGCACATCAACGGTCAGAAATTTTACTATCAAATTCCTCAGGGCTATCATGTTCCTCATTTGTAGGCAATCCGCACTGGCGAATTTCTAACTCCTCAGTCAGAACAAATTCCTCAGGGACCAGAAGAACTTCGTCTCTGTCACTGAAGAAGTTGACTGAACTGCATGAGATTTCCAATGGCTTCACTCGAAGGGATTGGTAGGTGTAGGATTTTGAGTTGAGCATCACTTGGAACTTTTCCTTAATATTTCCTCGACCCCCTTTAATAGTACGGTGTTTCCTATGACTCAAGAAAGAGAAAATGAAACTATGAAAACAGAAGTCTTCACGCTTCATGTTCCTCGAATGAATACCAAGTCTTCATGGTCACGCCAATTTCTTCACTTTCAAAGTCTTCAAAAAGTCTTCAGAAATCCAAAGTCTTCAGTCGAAGAACTTCATTTTTAGGGGTCGACTTTCTCTGTAAATATCAAACTCCTCATAGACTTATAGACCTGTGTACACTTACAAACGCATCGGTCCATTAACCTATAAGTATTCAATACACCAAAATCACTAAGGGGCACTAGATGCACTTATAATATTCCCCTTTTTGGTGATTGATGACAATATAGGTTAAGTTTTCAACGGGGATAAACATATGAAGTGTAAATACTGATATTGAGGAATTTGATTGCAAGATATAGAAGAACTCCCCCTGACGATGTGCATAGTGAGGAATTTGCTTTTGAAGCAATGCACACTTGAAAGAGTATAATCATGGAGATCTCCCCCTATATCTTGTAATTTATACACACATTTAACATATAATATGAAGAATTTGAAATGCATGATGAAATATGGTGACTGATGTAATTCAGCATGCGTGCAATAACATATACGAGGAATAAGCATGCAGAAGAACACAGCAAAAGTATCATACCACCATCGGGTTTAAGTTTACAACTCGATCTAGCAAAGTCTTCAAAAGAACGAGAGTTGTAACTTAGAAAAAAACGCCCATATAAGTAGACCCGCTTGAAGACTAACTCAAATTTCTCCCCCTTTGTCATCGAATGACCAAAAGGGACGAAAAATGAGGACTAACGCCCCTGAAGAATATCATCACTGAGTCAATGAAGGAGCGCCAGCATTGTTGGGGTCGGTTGTTGAAGTAGGGCCTGTCGCAGTGTCATCCAAGTCTTCATGTTCATCAGTCGCGCGTGATGAAGAATATGAGCTGGCTACCAAGGAAGGAACTTTGGTCTTCTTGAATTTCTTCGCCGGCAGCGGCTGAGACCATTCAAAGTCCTGCTTGAAACCCATTTTCTTCAGATCGTCTTCACCATACACATGTGACAGAATAGCCCAGGTGCGATCGAAGACTTCATGGAGGTAGTAATGGTTCTTATTCACTGCATTATGTGTAGCAGTCATGTTGTGAATAATTGAACCAAATTGACACTTGACCCATTTGTGGTTGCGATCGACCTTCTGGTGAAGACTGAGGAGAATCTCACGATCAATCATCACCCTTGGAGCTATGCCTTGAGGATTTTGCTTAGAAGCATTTGCGGCAGAGTCATGAGTGGCAGAGTCATCATTGGTGGAGTAGGACGCGGCTTTGCGGAACAGACCATCCAATGGACGAATGCCTTCATCAATAATGGCAGTAGCCATGCCCTTTTCATCATATGAGGAAAATGTCCGCTTGAGGACTTGAATGGGGGGCAAGTAACTGACATGATTCTGAAAATCAGGCTTGTAGTTGAGTAAAGACCTTGTTCTGAGGAATCTCATAATCCAGGGAGCATAAGGCTTCAACTCAAATGGAGAGAGGGCAACATTTGCCAGAGTCCTCATGAAGAAATCATGGTAGTTGATAGGAATGCCATGTATGATATTGAATAGCAGATTCTTCATGATGCCAACAACTTCTTCATCATTTGAATCGTGGCGTTTAATTAGACTCAATGTCTTAGTCAGAATGCGATAGACAGTTCTAGGCACAAATAACAATTCCTTCATGAGGAATTTGGTCCTTGGAGCTTGACCGGGCTTCAGCGGCTTCATCAAGACTTGAATGTAGTGAGCGGTAAGTTCAGGTTCATGATAGATGCAACGAGCGCCTTCAAGGGGAGGACTGACAGGCAGGGCATGAAGTAATTCAGAGGCCAGTGCTTTGAAATGTGTGTTCTCTGTCATCCAGTCCAAGACCCAAGTGTTCACATCTTCAGCTTCTCCTGTGATGTGCAGCGTTGCATAGAACTGAAGAATTAGCTCTTCATTCCAATCAACAATATCGGTGCAAAAGTTGAGCAGCCCAGCATCATGAAGAACACTGAGGACTGGCACGAAGCAAGGTAGTGATTCCATGTCCACGTGAGGAATCTTCTCATGGTCAAAGACTTTGTCTTTGTTGAAGAGCAGCGAAGAATAGAAGTTTGCTTGACTGACATTCCAGAAGCGCTTGCTTCTAAGACGAGCAGAGTCATAGGGGTTGTAGTCCGTGAAGAATACATGCTCGTGGAAGAAGTCATTAGCCTTGAGTTTTTGCTTCTTTGAGAAAGGATCCTTTGGCTTGGGGTGAGGAGTGTCAGTAAATTGCATCACAACCTCAGGAATCGCAATCTCAGGATCCACAGGTTGAGGAATTTCAGTTTCTTCTCAATGGCAGCCTGGGTCTTCAATTCTTCAGCAGCAATGTCATCGACACTAGTGGCTGGAATCTCTTCAGTGATATACGGAGTGGGGTGTGGTTCTTCAGAACCCATTTGAACTTTAGTAGTCACTAGGGACTGAGGAATTTGTTGCAGAGGAGTAAACAATGGAGAACTGGGGAGCTGACTTTCCCAAAAGTCATCATTCAGAACTGGTGTTGTGCACCCAATGTCCATATCCTCATCTTCTCCACTCATTTCTTCAATGTCGGCCTCTTCAGCAGTAAACTGAGGCATGGGCGATGAAACAACTGGGGTTGAAGGGATTGCATCCACTTCAATTTCTTCATCCAACTTCTCTAAAGAAGCAATAGAAGGAATGTCTTCATCGGATCCGCTTGGGATCACGTATTCTTCATCAAAAGGAACGAGTTCCTTTGATGGCATGCTTGAGACTGGAACAACATCAATCGGATTTTCAAATGAGCTGGTCAATTTCTTCATCTTCTTCGGAGCTGAAGAGTCTGATGAAGTTTATGCTTTTCTTTTCTTCACAGCTGCATGCTCCACATCCTTGGTCTTCTTCGCTTCTGATGCAGAAGGAATAATTGAACTTGGTGCATGTGCAGGAGGAGCAGAGGAAATTGGTTCAATTTCTTCAGGCACAACTGATGCAGTTGCCCTGGCATGATCAGTTTCTTCAGGCACAACAGTTGAAGCTTCAGTTGTCCTGGCATTTTCTTCAGGCGCAACACTAGTGGTTGCCCTAGCAGTTTTATCAGGGGCTGGAATGAAGTCATCAGCCCTGGTAGTAGCATTTTCTTCAGTAGCCTGATTATCATCAGCAGTGCTGGCATTTTCTTCAGTAGGCTGAGCAGATGGTTCAGCCTGAGGAATTTCTTGTTGCATTGGAGCTGCAACATTGGTAGTGAACCGTTCAGTTAACTTGACAAATCTGACTTTGGCTCCAAGCCAATCTGCACGGTACGTGTCAAATTCATCACTGAGGTTTTTGATCTCAGTCTGAGCAGCAATGAGTTCATCAGTGGTCATTTTCACAATGTTTTTCTTCAGAAAGCGCTCCTTCTTGTATTGCGCCTTCTTTAGCTGCTTGGCCTTCTCGAACTTCCATTTCTCTTCGTCAATGAAGGCAGTCAGCACATGACTTTGACCAGGAGTGAGGTTCATCTCTGGCAGAGGTGTGTTGGGTCCTTGTGCCACAAGTCGATGAAGTCGAGGATCAACCTGGGATCCAGCACCAATGGCACGTTACTGCCTTTGGCTCTAGCAGCCATGTGCTGCCTGTCTTTGATGATTTTAGCGAGTTCTTCATCATCAGCTTCGTCCTCAAAGGACGGTACTTGAAAGGCGACCTACTTCTTTTGAGGACTTGGTCTAGTGCCTCGTCCTGTAGCGGCCTTGGTCTTCAGTAGAGTGGGGCCAGATGAAGAGTGCAGAGGAGCTGATGAACTTGCTAAGGCTCCTGAGGCAATAGAGATGCCTATTGTTCTTTGGCACGAGGCGAGATGCGCAGGTGCTAAGGATTTGGATGGAGGAGCTGAGGATTTTGAAGGAGCTAGTGCAGCTTGAGGAATTGGCCGTGGGGGCTTAGCAGAAGAGCTTGGCCGTGAGGGCAATGAAGAAGAAGAGGCACTGGGCTTGTGTGCGGGCTTCTTTGGCATGGCCTTCTTAGGCTTGCTAGCAGAGGCCTCAGCAGCAGCAGCAGTAGAGTCTTCATTGAATTTCCTCACTGCTTCTTTTGCTACTCTGGCCAACTTAGCTTGGCGCTTGACCCATTCATCAGGATAGTCCTCACCGCGCTTGAGGCTAGTGGGATCAGCTTCTTGGACAGGTGCCAATGGAGGTCTTGGGCAAGGATGGTGAAGAGAAAATTTCTTCATATACTTCGGAGTGACATAGCGATATTCCCTCCATTCTCGTGCCCATCTCCTCTCTATTCTTTGGATGCGCACTTTGTGCTCATTCTTGGTTTCCTTTCCATGTGTGTCCTCATCAGGAGTGCAATAATCCTTGTAAATGTCTTCAAGGATCTCAAAAGCAGTGTTGACTTCCAGTCTCTTGCCTCCCTTCTGAGGTTTCTTGCCATCTGCCATTTTCTTCAGTTGAGGGTTTTGAACTATTGAGTTCTCTGAAGAGGTATGCAACTTTTATTCGAGGAACACTACAAATGAGTTAAGTTGATGAGAACCTAGAGATTCAGCAGCGGACATGTGTACCTATGAACAGAGTATAGGTGCGAAGAATTTGGAGAGGTCATTGATACGTCTCCAATGTATCTATAATTTTTTATTGTTCCATGCTATATTGTATTCTGTTTTGGACATTATTGGGATTTATTATACACTTTTATATTATTTTTGGGACTAACCTATTAACTAGAGGCCCAGCCCAGAATTGTTGTTTTTTTGCCTATTTAAGAGTTTCGCAGAAAAAGAATATCAAACGGAGTCCAAACGGAATGAAACCTTCGGGAACATGATTTTCGGAATGAACGTGATCCAGAGGACTTGGACCCCTACGTCAAGACATCAACCAGGAGGCCACGAGGTAGGGGGCGCACCTACCCCCTGGGTGTTCCCTCCACCCTTGTGGGCCCCCTGGCGCTCCACCGACGTACCCCTTCCTCCTATATATACCTATGTACCCCCAAACTACCAGATACGGAGCCAAAACCCTAATTCCACCGCCATAACTTTCTGTATCCACGAGATCCCATCTTGGGGCCTGTTCCGGAGCTCCGCCAGAGGGGGCATCGATCACGGAGGGCTTCTACATCAACACCATAGCCCCTCCGATGAAGTGTGAGTAGTTTACTTCAGACCTACGGGTCCATAGTTATTAGCTAGATGGCTTCTTCTCTCTTTTTGGATCTCAATACAAAGTTCTCACCCTCTCTTGTGGAGATCTATTCGATGTAATCTTCTTTTGCGGTGTGTTTGTTGAGACCGATGAATTTTGGGTTTATGATCAAGTTTATCTATGAACAATCTTTGAATCTTCTCTGAATTCTTTTATGTATGATTGGTTATCTTTGCAAGTCTCTTCGAATTATCAGTTTGGTTTGGCCTACTAGATTGATCTTTCTTGCAATGGGAGAAGTGCTTAGCTTTGGGTTCAATCTTGCGGTGTCCTTTCCCAGTGACAGTAGGGGCAGCAAGGCACGTATTGTATTGTTGCCATCGAGGATAACAAGATGGGGTTTACATCATATTGCATGAGTTTATCCCTCTACATCATGTCATCTTTCTTAAAGCGTTACTCTGTTCTTATGAACTTAATACTCTAGATGCATGCTGGATAGTGGTTGATGTGTGGAGTAATAGTAGTAGATGCAGGCAAGAGTCGGTCCACTTGTCTCGGACGTGATGCCTATATACATGACCATACCTAGATATTCTCATAACTATGCTCAATTCCGTCAATTGCTCAACAGTAATTTGTTTATCCACCGTGAATACTTATGCTCTTGAGAGAAGCCACTAGTGAAACCTATGGCCCCCGGGTCTATCTTCCAGCATATTAATCTTCCAATACTTAGTTATTTCCTTTGCCTTTTATTTTACTTTGCATCTTTATCACAAAAATACCAAAAATATTATCTTATCATATCTATCAGATCTCACTCTCGTAAGTGACCGTGTAGGGATTGACAACCCCTTATCGCGTTGGTTGCGAGGATTTATTTGTTTGTGTAGGTGCGAGGGACTCGTGCGTGGCCTCCTACTGGATTGATACCTTGGTTCTCAAAAACTGAGGGAAATACTTACGCTAATTTGCTGCATCACCCTTTCCTCTTCAAGGGAAAACCAACGCGGTGCTCAAGAGGTAGCAGTCATATGCGTTCTCAGAAGTTTTTACAAAACGAACAAGTTTGAGGAATTTGACCGGATGAGTCTTGAGGAATTTCACTAAGCGTTCTTTGACTTAGGTTCCAGAGTTGTACGAATTTGAAAACCCACACAATTGAGGAATCTTGAACAAAAATGTTGCTTAGAGAAACAGATCAAAAGCAGATGATATGTGAGGTGTTTAGTGTGTGAACAGTTGAGGAATAAACACCTTTTGAAGATTTGAAGAGAACATCAGAATCAACAAGGGGGGTAAAAGTAACTTTTACTTGCCCTTGACGACGAACACGATGAACTGTGAAGTGTAGATTTAGAAGCTCGTCAGTTCAGATCTTCCACGCCCTAACTTGGTAGAGGAAGACGGCTACGACGGCGGCGGAGTGAAGAAATCTGCAGCCGGCGTGAGTACAGCAGCGATGAGGTCAAGGCAGTGAAGCTCTTCCTCACTGACGGCGATGGATGTAGCAGCGGCGCTAGGGTTTGAGAGCTCGAGCGAGGGAGTGAGGTTGAGCGGAGTAAAAACGAAGTGAGGAAGGGAGAGGGGTATTTATAGCCGAAGTTAAAAACTGTTCGCCGGAGGAAATTGGACAAACGTGCCCCTGACTCTTCTCATTCGCATGACAGGTGTCACCCACATACTAAGAGGTGACGATCGTGTGCGATCGTGGGTGAATAGGATAATATATCATGTAAGTGGAGCGGTTTGAGCGGCAAAAGCCGAAAATTTAGATAAGATAAGTTTAAAGTTCCGTTCGCAATTTCTTCAGCTGACAAGGACACAGTGAAGATTTTGAACGAGATTCAAATAGAACGCACATGAATAATTTGTGAATAGACTGGGTTGAGTTTAGCATAGAGGGGGAAGGGTCCGATCACATTCACTTAGCAGAAGAAGCAACTTGAATAAATAGCAATAAGTGAATGCTGTAGAGGACATAAACATATATATATATATATATATATATATATATATATATATATAGCCAATGAAGAAAAACAATGAAAAGAGTGAAGATATTGCAAAGTTGAAGAACAACTGAGGAATTTCGTAATGAGGAAAAACTCAGACTAAGGATTTTCAACTTTTGGTGGTGGCGTGACCCACTGTAAAAGAATGATGATTTCAGACACCGCGTACAATTGTCGTAGGGTTCTAAGAATCAAATTCTTTGTTAATTTCTTCACACTTAGAGGGTTAGTCTTCATTGATTGAAGAAAAATGTTACCTTGTGTGTTGCACATCTAAGTCATCAATTTTGCATAAGTGTTAGGATGTGTGTCCTTTTCAGAGGACATTCGAAGATTCTAAGATATTTAGCTCACACCTCAACTTGCTAAATCGCTTCTCATCCAAGGGCTTAGTGAAGATATCAGCTAGCTGTTCTTCAGTCTTCACATGCTCAATAGAGATGTCGCCCTTCAACAGATGATCACGAAGAAAATGGTGATGAATCTGAATGTGCTCTGTCTTCGAGTGCTAAACAGGGTTATGAGCAATCTTGATGACACTCTCATTGTCACAATAGAGAGGCACATTCTTCATGTTGACGCCGTAGTCCTTGAGAGTTAGCTTCATGCATAGCAATTGAGCACAGCAAGAACCAGCAGCAATGTACCCAGCTTCAGCAGTAGACAGTGATACGCAGTTCTGTTTCTTCGAGGACCAACAAACCAAGGATCGTCCGAGGAAATGGCATGTGCCTGATGCGTCTCCAATGTATCTACTTTTCCAAACACTTTTGCCCTTGTTTTGGACTCTAACTTGCATGATTTGAATGGAACTAATCCGGACTGACGCTGTTTTCAGTAGAATTACCATGGTGTTATTTATGTGTAGGAGCAAACGTTGTCGGAATGACCTGAAACTTCACGGATCCACTTTTCAGAAAATAAGAAAAATACCTGCAAAAGATGAAGACCAGGGGGCCCACCACCTCTCCACGAGGGTGGGGGCGCGCCCCTACCTCGTGGGCCCCTGTTGCTTCTCCGGATCCAACTCCACCTCCATATATTGAGTTTCGGGGAGAAAAAAATCAGAGAGAAGAAATCATCGCGTTTTACAATATGGAGCCGCCGCCAAGCCCTAAAACCTCTCGAGAGGGCTGATCTGGAGTCCGTTCGGGGCTCCGGAGAGGGAAATCCGTCGCCATCGTCATCATCAACCATCCCCCATCACCAATTTCATGATGCTCACCGCCGTGCGTGAGTAATTCCATCGTAGGCTTGCTGGACGGTGATGGGTTGGATGGGATCTATCATGTAATCGAGTTAGTTTTGTTAGGGTTTGATCTCTGGTGTCCATTATGTTCTGAGATTGATGTTGCTATGACTTTGCTATGCTTAATGCTTGTCACTAGGGCCCGAGCGCCATGATTTCAGATCTGAACCTATTATGTTTTCATCAATATATGAGTGTCCTTGATCCTATCTTGCAAGTCTATAGTCACCTATTATGTGTTATGATCCGTTAACCCCGAAGTGACAATAATCGGGATACTTACCAGTGATGACCGTAGTTTGAGGAGTTCATGTATTCACTATGTGTTAATGCTTTGTTCGGGTTCTCTATTAAAAGGAGGCCTTAATATCCCTTAGTTTCCGTAAGGACCCCGCTGCCACGGGAGGTTAGGACAAAAGATGTCATGCAAGTTCTTTTCCATAAGCATGTATGACTATATTCGGAATACATGCCTACATTACATTGACGAACTGGAGCTAGTTCTGTGTCACCCTAAGTTATGACTGTTACATGATGAACCGCATCCGGCATAATTCTCCATCACCGATCCATTGCCTACAAGCTTTCCACATATTGTTCTTCGCTTATTTACTTTCCCGTTGCTATTGCTATCATCACTACAAAATACCAAAAACATTGCTTTTACTACCGTTACCTTTTGTTACCATTATCACTACTATCATATTACTTTGCTACTAAATACTTTGCTGCAGATATTAAGTTTCCAGGTGTGGTTGAATTGACAACTCAGCTGCTAATACTTGAGAGTATTCTTTGGCTCCCCTTGTGTCGAATCAATAAATTTGGGTTGAATACTTTACCCTCGAAAACTGTTGCGATCCCCTATACTTGTGGGTTATCAGTGCCTGATGTTGACTTGCGGTCCACATGATCACCAGCATAGTCAGAGTCTGAATATCCAATGAGATCAAAATTCGAGCCCTTGGGACACCATAATCCAAGTGTTGGTGTGTGAGCTAGATATCGAAGAATATGCTTCATAGCCTTATGGTGTGATTCCTTCGATGTAGCTTGAAATCGGGCACACATGCAAACATTAAGCATAATATCTGGCCTAGATGCACATAAATACAATAAAGAACCAATCATGGAGCGGTATACCTTTTGATCAAAGTCAATACCATTTTCATCAGTGCATAGATTGCCATTTGTGGGCATAGGGATTTTGACTCCTTTGCAATCTTGCATGCCAAATTTCCTTAGTACATCCTTGAGGTATTTCTCCTGAGATATGAATATGCCATTGCGCTATTGACGAATCTGAATACCTAAGAAGAATTTCAGTTCTCCCATCATAGACATTTGATATTCTTCACTCATCATATAGGCAAATTCATCACTATAACGTTGGTCAGTACATCCAAAAATGATATCATCAACATATATTTGGCACACAAACAATTCACCATCATAAGATTTAGTGAAAAGAGTTGGGTCAAGTGAACTAGGTTTGAAGCCTTTCTTCATGAGGAATTCCTTCAAAGTATCATACCACGCCCGAGGGGCCTGCTTGAGGCCATAGAGGGCCTTATTGAGTCTGAAGACTTTGTCAGGATGCTTTGGATGTTCAAAACCTGGGGGTTGAGCAACATATACTTCTTCTTCAAGCTTACCATTAAGGAATGCATTTTCACATCCATTTGATATAAGATGATATCATGATGGTTAGCATAAGCAAGCAATATGCGAATAGCCTCAAGTCTAGCAACAGGTGCAAAAGTTTCATCAAAATCAATTCCTTCAACCTGTGTGTAGACTTGAGCTACAAGTCGTGCCTTATTCCTCACCATAAGAACATTTTCATCTTGCTTGTTGCGGTAGATCCACTTTGTGCCAATGATATTATGCTTGCGAGGATCTGGACGTTTGACCAGTTCCCAGACATTGTTGAGCTTAAATTGATGTAATTCCTCTTGCATAGCTTGAGTCCACTCAGGCTCCAGAAATGCTTCATCTACCTTAGTGGGCTCTGTGATAGAGACGAAAGCAAAGTTTCCACAAAAGTTAGATAAATGTGAAGCTCTTGAGCATGTGAGAGGACCTGGAATGTTGATGTCGCTGATGATTTTCTCAATCCGCACTTCATTTGCAACACGAGGATGAGCTGGTTGTCGTTGAGGAATTTGATCAGCACCATTTTCCTCAGGTGCATGAGCATGACGTTCTTCACAATCTAGAATGAGTTCTTCAATAGATTCTTCGGTAGGAATGACATCCTCAGTAGCCTTGAACTTAATAGATTCCTCAGGAGGCATTTCATCTGTCACAGGAGGTAGGTGCTGTCTTTGCGAGCCATTAGTTTCATCGAACCACACATCTACAGTTTCAACAACCTTGTGGTGATAGGTGTTATAGACTGTGTAGGTGTGTGAGTCCTTACCATAACCGAGCATAAAACCTTCTGTGCTTTTGGTGCAAATTTAGAACTGTGATGAGGATCTCTAATCCAACATTTAGCACCGAAGACTTTGAAATAACTCACATTGGGTTTCTTGTCAGTGAGGAGTTCATATGCAGTCTCCTTGAAGAATTTGTGAAGATATACCCTGTTGATGATGTGGCACGCAGTATCAATTGCCTCAGGCCAGAAGCGAGTAGGCATCTTGTACTCATCAAGCACAGTGCGAGCCATCTCAACAAGAGTCTGAAAGTGCGTTATATTGACTAGAGGGGGGGTGAATAGGTGATTTTTATGAAATTCTTCACTAAGGAATTTGCCGGTGAGGAAATTCCTTAGCGAAGAACTACTAGCAGCGGAATAAGTACTCAATAGTAAACATAACAGAATACAAGCATAGTCATCATGATGAAATGAAGACAGGCACAGAGTACATAAAGCGTAAGCACAAGATAACACATGATGAAGACAAACAGACTGAAGAAATTGAACTGAGGAAATTGAGAAAGTCTTCAGTCAAAGTCTTCAAACACAGATATGAACAAGTACACAACTCAATTATGAGGAAATGAAAGAGTTGAGGAAATGGAACTAGTAAGCTTGGTGAAGACAATGATTTGGTAGACCAGTTCCAACTGCTGTCTCAGTTGTACGTCTGGTTGGAGCGGCTGAGTATTTAAACTCGAGGACACATAGTCCCGGACACCCAGTCCTGAACACGCAGCTCAGGACACCCAGTCCTCACTGTATTCTCCTTGAACTAAGGTCACACAGACCTCGTCCAATCACTCGTGGTAAGTCTTCGGGTAACTTCCAAACCTTCACAAACTTGGTTACTCGGCGATCCACAATTCCTCTTGGATGCTCTAGACCATGACGCCTAACCGTCTGGAAGAAGCACAGTCTTCAAAGGTAACAAGCGTCGGATCCACGCAGGATCAATCTCTTCAGTGATGCTCAATCACTTGGGGTTTGTAGGTGTTTGGGTTTTGGGTTTTTGGTTTTTCCTGACTTGATGATTTTCGCTCAAAGTCCTCGGAGGATGGGTTGCTCTCAAATGACAAGTGTCAGTTTCTCTCGGAGCAGCCAACCAGCTAGTGGTTGTAGGGGGCGGCTATTTATAGCCTAGGTAGCAGACCGACATGATAAGACATAAATTCCCTTCAATGATATGACCGTTAGGTGGATAGATATTTTGTGACAGCTGGCGCATAGCACAGCAACGGTCGGAATTTTGAGTAGCAAAATCCTCAGGGCTATCATGTTCCTCACTGTGTAGGCAATCCGCACTGGCGAATTCCTAACTCCTCAGTCAGGACAAATTCCTCAAAGACCAGAAGAACTTCGTCTCTGTCACTGAAGAAATTGACTGAACTGTATGAGATTTCCAATGGCTTCACTCAAAGGGATTGGTAGGTGTAGGATTTTGAGTTGAGCATCACATGAAATTTTTTCCTTAGTATTTCCTCGACCCCCTTTAACCGTACGGTGTTTCCTATGACTCAAGAAAGAGAAAATGAAATTAGGAAAACAAAAGTCTTCATGCTTCATGTTCCTCGAATGAATACCAAGTCTTCACGGTCACACCAATTTCTTCACTTTCAAAGTCTTCAGAGATCCAAAGTCTTCAGTCGAAGAACTTCATTTTTAGGGGTTGAGTTTCTATGTAAATATCAAACTCCTCATAGACTTATAAACCTGTGTACACTCACAAACGCATTAGTCCCTTAACCTATAAGTCTTCAATACACCAAAATCACTAAGGGGCACTAGATGCACTTACAATCTCCCCCTTTTTGGTGATTGATGACAATATAGGTTAAGTTTTCAACGGGGATAAACATATGAAGTGTAACTACTGATATTGAGGAATTTGATTGCAAGATATAGAAGAACTCCCCCTGAAGATGTGCATAGTGAGGAATTTGCTTTTGAAGCAATGCACAATTGAAGAGTTGAATCATGGAGATCTCCCCCTATATCTTGTAATTCATACACGCATTTGACGTATAACAGTGAAGAATTTGAAATGCATGATGAAATATGGTGACTGATGTAATTCAGCATGCGTGCAATAATATTAACGAGGAATGAGCATGCAGAAAAACGTATCAAGAGTATCAGAGCACCATCGGGTTTAAGTTTACAACTCGATCCAATAAAGTCTCAGAAGAACGAGAGTTGTAACTTAACAAAAAACGCCCATATAGAAAGACTCGCTTGAAGACTAACTCAAAATTCTCCCCCTTTGTCATCTAATGACCAAAAAGATCGAATATGAGGACTAACGCCCCTGAAGAATATCAAGTTGATGAAGGAGCGCCAGCGTTGTTGGGGTCGTTTGTCATAGTAGGGCCTGCCGCAGTGTCGTCCAAGTCTTCATCTTCATCAGTGTCGCGCGATGAAGAATATGAGCTGGCCACCAGAGAAGGATCCTTGACCTTCTTGAATTTCTTCGGTGGAGGTGCAGACCAGTCAAAATCTTCTTTGAGACCCATGTTCTTCAGATCTTCTTCACCATACAGATGTGACAGGATTGCCCAGGTGCGACCGAAGACTTGATGGAGGTAGTAGTGGTTTTTCTTCACTTCATTGTGTGTGGCAGTCATGTTGTGAAGAAGTGAACCAAACTGATGTTTAACCCATTTGTGATTTCGATCCACCTTCTGGTGAAGACTAAGCAGAAGTTCACGGTCAGTCATCACGCGCAGAGCAGTGGCTTGAGGAGTGAACTTGGGTGCATTGCCAGAGTCATGTGTGGCAGAGTCATCATTGATGGAATAAGATGTAGCTTTGCGAAACTGACCATCCAATGGACAAATGCCTTCATCTATTACAGCTGGTGCCTTGCCCTTTCCATCAACTGAGGAATATGTCTGCTTGAGGACTTCAATTGGGGGCAAGTAGCTGAGGTGATTCTGGAAATCAGCTTTGTAGTTGAGTGAAGACCTTGTCCTAAGGAATCTCATAATCCAAGGTGCATAAGGCTTCAGCTCAAACGAAGACAGTGCAACATTGGCCATAGTCCTCATGAAGAAATCGTGATAATTGACAAGAATGCCATGAACGGTGTTGAATACCAGATTCTTCATGATGCCAACAATTTCCTCATTAGATGAGTCATGGCCTTTGATAAGACTCATTGTCATCGTAGGAATACGATAGACAGTTCCGGGCACGTACAACAATTCCTTCACGAGGAATTTGGTTCTTGGTGCTTGACCTGGCTTCAAAGGTTTTATCAACACTTGCATGTCATGATGTGTGAGCTCAGGTTCACTATAGATGCAGCGAGCTTCTTCAAGGGGAGGACTGAGTGGTAGAGCACGAAGCAATTCAGAGGCTGGTGCAGTGTAGTGAGTGTTTTCAGACATCCAGTCCAGCACCCATGAATTCACATCTTCAACATCTCCGGTGATGTGCAGCGTTGCATAGAATTGAAGAATCATTTCTTCATTCCAATCGCAGATGTCAGAGCAAAAGTTTAGCAGTCCAGCATCGTGAAGAACACTGAGGACTAGTGCGAAGCACGACAAAGATTCCATATCCACGTGAGGAATATGCTCATGGTAGAAGATTTTCTCCTTGTTGAACAGCACCGAGGAATAGAAATTGGCTTGACTAGCAGTCCAGAAATGCCTCTTCCTAATGCGAGCAGAGTTATATGGGTTGTAATCTTCAAAGAATATGTGCTCGCCGAAGAAATCATCAGCCTTGAACTTTTGCTTGCATGAGAATGGATCCTTTTGGCTTCGGCAGAGGAGTGTCAGTGAGTTGCATCACGACCTCAGGAATCTCAATCGCAGGTTCTTCAGGCTGAGGAATTTCTGGTTCCTCCTCAGTGGCAGTCTACGTCATTGGTTATTCAGCAGCAGTAGTTTCTTCAGCGCTAGTGGCTGGAATTTCCTCATGGACAGATGCAGTGGGATGAGTTTCTTCAGAGCCCATTTGTACAGTTTGTGTGGGGGACTGAGGAATTTGCTGTAGAGGGGTGAACATTGGAGAGTTTGGATGCTGACTTTCCCAGAATTCATCACTGATTACGGGTGTGGAGCAGCCAACGTCCACATCTTCATCTTCCATTTCTTCAAAACTAAGGCATCGGCGAGGAGATGATAGGTGTTGAAGGGACCGCATCCACTTCAATTTCTTCATCCAACGGTTAAGACGAAGCAGCAGAAGGAGTTTCTTAATCAGATCCGCTGGGGATCACATATTCTTCATCAAAAGGAACAAGGTCCTTTGATGGCCTGGTTGAGATGGGAACAACATCAATCGGATTTGTAAATGAACTTGTCATAGGCTTCATTTTCTTCGGAGCTGAAGAATCTGAAGCAACTGATGCTTTCCTTTTCTTCACTGTAGCACGCTCTACAGTCTTGGTCTTCTTCACATCTGATGCAGATGGAAGGATTGGAGTTGAAGTTGGTGCAGGAGCAGCTGAGGAATTTGGTTGATGTTCTTCAGGCACAACTGATGCAGTTGCCCTGAGTTCTTCAGTTTCTTCAGGCGTACCACTAGTGGGTGCCTTGGCAATTTCTTCAGTGGCTGGAATGCAGTCATCAGCCCTGGAACTCACATTTTCTTCAGCAGCCTGATTGTCATCAGTAGTGCTGGCATTTTCTTCAGTAGGCTGAGCAGATGCTTCAGCCTGAGGAATTTCCTATTGTGTTGGGGCTGCAACATTGGAAGTGAAGTTATCCGCAAGTTTCACAAAACGAACCTTGGCTCCAAGCCAATCAGCACGATATGCGTCAAAGTCATCACTGAGTTTCTTGATCTCAGTCTGAATAGTGACAAGTTCTTCAGTTGTCATAGAGACAACGTTTTTCTTCAGATAGCGCTCTTTCTTGTACTGCGCTTTCTTGATCTGGCTGGCCTTCTCAAATTTCTACTTTTCTTCTTGAATGAAGTGGGTCAGCATGTGACTTTGGCCAGGAGTCAGCTTGAAGTCAGACATGGGAGTGTTGGGGTCCTTGTGCCAAACATCAATATAGTCGAGGATCAACTTGGGATCCAAAAGCAGTGGCACCTCTGTTCCTTTGGCTCTAGCGGCCCTGACTTGCCTGTCTCTGATGATTTCTGCAAGTTCATCATTACCAGCTTCGTCTTCTTCAGACGGTACTTGGAAAATGACTTGTTTCTTTTGAGGACTTGGGCGAGGACCTCGTCTAGCAGTGGCCTTTGTCTTCAGCAGTGAGGGGCCAACTGAGGAACTTGGTGCAACTGAGGAACTAGCTGAGACACCTGAGGCAATGGAGATGCCTGCAGTCCTTTGGCACGAGGCGAGATGCACATGTGCTGAGGATTTAGTCGGAACAGCTGAGGGCTTAGGCGGAGGAGCTGAGAACTTTGGAGGAACATGAGCAGCATGAGGAATTGGTCGTGAGGGCTTTGAGGATTCTGGTCGTGAGGGCATTGCTGAGGAACTTGGCCTTGAGGGCATTGTTGGTGAAGCACTTGGCTTGCGTGCAGGCTTCTTTGACATAGCCTTCTTTGGCTTGACAGCAAAGGCCTTAGCAGAGGCAGTAGCATCAGAGTCTTCATTGAATTTCCTCACTGCTTCTTTGGCTTGCTTAGCCAACTTGGCTTGGCGCTTGGCCCATTCATCAGGTAGTCCTCACCGCGCTTGAGGCTGGTGGGATCAGCAATTTGGCCAGGTGCCAATGGAGCTCTTGGGCATGGAGGATTGAGTGCGAATTTCTTCATGTACTTTGGAGTTACATACCTGTACTCCCTCCACTCTCTTGCCCATCTCCTTTCTATTTTCTGAATGCGCACCTTGCACTCATTCTTGGTTTCCCCAGTAGGTGTGCAGTACCCACATATATTTCATCAGGGATCTCAAACGCTGTATTGACCTCATGCCTCTTTCCTTCCTTCTGTGGCTTCTTACCATCAGCCATTTTCTTCAGTTGAGGAATTTGAACAATTGAATTCTCTGAAGAAGTATGCAACTTTTCTTCGAGGAACGCTGCAAATGAGTTAAGTTGATGAGAACCTAGTGATTCAGTAGCTAACATGTGTACCTGTGAACAGAGTATAGTTGCGAGGAACTTGGAGAGGTCATATGCGTTCTTAGAGGGTTTTTAAAAGAACAAGTTTGAGGAATTTGACCAGATGAGTCTTGAAGAATTTCACTAAGCGTTCTTTATCTTAGGTTCCAGAGTTGTATAGATCGAAGATCCAGACAATTGAGGAATCTTGAAGAAAAATGATGCTTAGAGAAACGAATCAAGAACATATGACTTGTGAGGTGTTTAGTGTGTGAAACTATGAAGAAAAACACCTTTGAAGATTTTGAAGATAATCATTCGAATCAACGAGGGTAGTAAAAGTAACTTTTAATTACCCTGGATGAAGAACACGATGAACTGGAGTAAGGAGATGTGAAGTTCGTCTGTGCAGATCTTCCACGCCCTAACTTGGCGGAGGAAGACGGCTACGACGGCGGCGGAGTGAAGATTTCCGTGGTCGGCGCGAGTACGTCGGCAACGAGGTCGAGGCAGTGAAGCTCTTCCTCACCGTCGGCGATGGAGTAGCGGCGGCGCTAGGGTTTGAGAAGCTCGAGCTGGAGAGAGGTCGAGCAGAGTAAAAGAAGTGAGGAAGGGAAGGAGGGGTATTTATAGCCATGGTGAAAAACTGCTCGCCCGAAGAAATTGGACAAACGTGCCCCTGACCCTTCTCATTCGCTTGACAGTTGTCACCCACGTAGTGAGAGGTGGAGATCGTGTTAGATCGTGGGTGAGTGGATAAGTATAACGTGGGATGCGGAACGGTTTGAGCGGCAAAGCCAAAAATTTAGATAAGATAGGTTTTAAAGTTCTGTTCGCAATTTCTTCAGCTGACAAGGACACAGTGAAGATTTTGAACAAGTTTCAAATAGTACACACATGAAGAATTTGTGAATAGATTGGGTTGAGTATAGCATAGAGGGGGAAGGGTCCGATCACATTCACTTAGCAGAAAAAACCAACTTGAAGAATTGGCAATAAGTGAATGCTATAGAGGACATAAACTTATATATATATATATATATATATATATAAATATATATATATATATATATATATATATATATATATATATATAGCCAATGAAGAAAAACGACGGAAGCAGTGCAGACAATGCAAAGTTGAAGAATATGAATAATTGAGGAATTTCAACTTTTGGTGGTGGCGTGACCCATCGTATAAGAATGATGATTTCAGACACCGCGTACAATTATCGTAGGGTTCTGAGAATCAAATTCTTCGTTAATTTCTTCACACTAAGAGTGTTGTTCTTCATTGAATTGAAGAAAAATGTTTCTTCATGTGTTGCTCATCTAAGTCATCAGTTTTGCATAAGTGTTAGGATGAGTGTCCTTTTCAAAGAACATTCGAAGATTCTAGGATATTTAGCTCACACCGCAACTTGCTAAATCTCTTCTCATCTAAGGGCTTTGTGAAGATATCGGCTAGCTGATCTTCAGTCTTCACATGCTCAATAGAAATGTCGCCCTTCAACACATGATCACGAAGAAAATGATGACAAATCTGAATGTGCTTTGTTTTCGAGTGCTGAACTGGGTTGTGAGCAATCTTGATGGCACTCTCATTGTCATAGTAGAGAGGCACATTCTTCATGTTGACGCCGTAGTCCTTGAGAGTTTGCTTCATCCATAGCAATTGGGCACAACAAGAACCAGCGGCAATGTACTCAGCTTCAGCAGTAGATAGTGATACGCAATTCTGTTTCTTCGATGACCAATAGACCAAAGATCGTCCGAGGAAATGACATGTACCAGATGTTGACTTGCAGTCCACACGATCACGAGCATAGTCAGAGTCAGAATATCCAATGAGATCAAAAGTCGAGCCCTTGGGGTACCATGATCCAAGTGTTGGTGTGTGAGCTAGATATCGAAGAATATGCTTCACAGCCTTATGGTGTGATTCCTTCGGTGTAGCTTGAAATCGGGCACACATGCAAACACTAAGCATTATATCTGGCCTAGATGCACATAAGTACAATAAAGAACCAATCATGGAGCGGTATACCTTATGATCGAAGTCAATACCATTTTCATCAGTGCACAGATGGCCATTTGTGGGCATAGGAATTTTGACGCCTTTGCAACCTTGCATGCCGAATTTCCCAGTACATCCTTGAGGTATTTCTCCTGAGATATGAATATGCCATTGCATTGTTGACGAATTTGAAGACCTAAGAAGAATTTCAACTCTCCCATCATAGACATTTGGTATTCTTCACTCACCATATAGGCAAATTCATCACTATAACGTTGGTCAGTACAGCCAAAGATAATATCATCAGCATATATTTGGCACACAAACAATTCACCATCATAAGATTTAGTGAAAAGAGTAGGGTTGAGTGAACCGGGTTTGAAGCCTTTCGTCATGAGGAATTCCTTCAAAGTATCATACCACGCCCGTGGGGCCTGCTTGAGACCATAGAGGGCCTTGTTGAGTCTGAACACTTTGTCAGGATTCTTTGGATCTTTAAAACCTAGGGGTTGAGCAACATATACTTCTTCCTCAAGCTTACCATTGAGGAATGCACTTTTCACATCCATTTGATATAAAGTGATATCATGATGGTTAGCATAAGCAAGTAATATGCGAATAGCCTCAAGTCTAGCAATAGGTGCAAAAGTTTCATCGAAATCAATTCCTTCAACCTGTGTGTAGCCTTGAGCTACAAGTCGTGCCTTATTCCTCACCACAAGTCCATTTTCATCTTGCTTGTTGCGGTAGATCCACTTTGTGCCGGTGATATTGTGCTTGCGAGGATCTGGATGTTTGACCAGTTCCCACACATTGTTGAGCTTGAACTGATGTAATTCTTCTTGCATGGCCTGAATCCACTCAGGCTCCAAAAATGCTTCATCTACCTTAGTGGGCTCTGTAATAGAGACAGAAGCATAGTGCCCACAAAAGTTAGACAATGTGAAGCTTTTGAGCGTGTGAGAGGACCTGGCGCTTTGATGTCATTGATGATCTTTTCAACTTGCACTTCTTTTGCAATGTGAGGATGAGCTGGTTGCCGTTGAAGAATTTGATCAGCGTTTTCTTCAGCACCATTTTCTTCAGCATTTTCTTCAGGTGCATTAGCTCGACGTTCTTCATGTTCTGGAATGAATTCTTCAGTAGATTCTTCAGTAGGAATGACATCCTTAGTAGCCTTGAACTTGATAGTTTCCTCAGGTGCTGGTTCATCTATCATAGTAGGTAGGTGCTCTCTTTGCGAGCCATTAGTTTCATCGAACCGCACATCTACAGTTTCAACAACCTTGTGAAGAACGTTGTTGAAGACTCTTTAGGTGTGCGAGTCCTTTCCGTAACCAAGCATAAAACCTTCATGTGCTTTCGGTGCAAATTTTGAGTTGTGATGAGGATCTCTAATCCAACATTTAGCACTGAAGACTTTGAAATAACTTACATTGGGTTTCTCATCAGTGAGGAGTTCATAGGCAGTCTTCTTGAAGAATTTGTGAAGATATACTCTGTTGATGATGTGGCATGCAGTATCAATTGCCTCAGTCCAGAACCGACGAGGTGTTTTGTATTCATCAATCATAGTGCGAGCCATCTCAGCAAGAGTCCTGTTCTTACGCTCCATGACGCCGTTCTACTGAGGAGTATAAGGAGCAGATAACTCATGAGTAATACCAAGTTCATCAAGATAGTCATCGAGGCCAGAATTCTTGAACTTAGTGCCATTGTCACTTCTGATGTGCTTGATATTCACACCAAAGTTGGTTGAAGCCCTCGAGGAAAATCGTTTGAAGACTTCTTGCACTTCATGTTTGTAAGTAACAAGGTGTACCCATGTGTAACGAGAATAATCATCAACAATAACAAAGCCATATTGAGATGCTTCATTTGAAATAGCAGAATAATGATTAGGACCAAAGAGATGCATGTGAAGCAATTCAAATGGGCGAGTGGTGGTCATGATAGTCTTCGCTGGATGCTTGGCCTTCGTCATCTTCCCAGCTTCACAGGCTACGCATAGGTGATCCTTGAGGAATTTGACATTCTCAATGCCAATGACATGCTTCTTCTTCGCAAGCGTGTGCAAATTCCTCATGCCTGCATGACCAAGTCGTCGATGCCAGAGCCACCCTTTTGAAGCTTTTGCAAGTAAGCACACGGCTGGTTGTGGTCCTGTAGAGAAATTAACAATATACAGGTCTCCTGTCCTAAGGCCTTCAAAGGCTTTGGAATTGTCAGCTTCCATAACCACAACACAACGGTACTTGCCAAAGACAACAACCATATCAAGATCACAAAGCATTGAGACAGACATAAGGTTGTATCCTAAGGACTCAACAAGCATGACTTTGTCCATGTGTCGATCCTTTGTGATCGCAACCTTACCTAGACCCAATACCTGACTTTTGCCTTTGTCAGCAAAGATGATATGCTTCAGATGCGACGGAGATAATGGAGCATCCATCAATAGATTCTTGTCACTAGTCATGTGATTTGTGCATTCACTATCGAGGACCCACTTAGTGGCTTTGGGTTGATCATCCTGTAGATGAATTAGTGCAGCTTACAAACTCATATACTTCATCAGTGAAGAATATGACATCAATTCATCAGATCAATTTCATCAAGCAACAGAACAGATAAAGCAGTGTGAGGACGTGAGAAATGAAAGTTCATTTCTTCATGATTAGCCTGCGTCTAATCAGGCATACTCAGGTCTCCAGCAAATTCTTCAAACGATTATGTACGTCTGGAGACCTGACCTTGCAGAAGAGATTAGTTCTTTTTCTTCACCACCCACATCTGAAGGGGTGGCAAAGAGTTCATCACTCTGTGAGCTCCATACGAGAAGGATGGCATAGAAGCCAGTCCATTTTGTTTCACATAAGAGGGGTTAGAATAAGCATAAGAGTAAGCAGAGAAATTCTTCGAGGACTTATGGACATAATGATTTGAAGAATAATGCACATATCCATAATCCTTAGATCTTCCCTGCGAAACAGACGGGTTAGCACGATGGTGTTCATATGAGGACTTTGATCCATATAAAGAATTTGGTCCATATGAAGAATTTGATCCGGGGCTCCTATTCTTCACAGGTGGCGTCATGATGACATTCACCTGAAGATTTTCAAGCCATCTTTTGGGAACCCAGATTTTCTTCATAGGGGGACCATTCCTGCAGTTAGTGCCAACATATCTAGCAAATACTTCACCATTCTAATTTTTGAACAGTTTGTAGTTGGAGTCAAATGACTCATCATCAGAATGAGGAGATTCACATGCATATCCAGATAGGTTAGATGGATCAACTGGAGGTCCCTTTGCAGCAACCCATGTAGTTTTGGGGTACTGCTCAGGCTTCCAATATGTAACATCAGCGTTGAGTTTCCTCTCAAAGGAAATGCCCTCTTTCCTAGGGTTCCTGTTGAGGATCTGCTTTTTAAGCACATCACAAAGAGTCTGATGCCCTTTGAGGCTTTTGTACATGCCTGTCATGTACAATTCCTTCAGCCCTGCATCGTCAGTGATACTAGCAATGTCCTCAGATGAGGAATTAGTGATATCAGAGGCATGTGAAGAATTTGAAACATTAGCAGCATTTGAACATTTAGGTGAAGAATTAGCAGTTTCACGTTCAATGCATTTCAAACATGGAGGAACAAATTCTTCCTGAGAAGCGTTGATTTGTTGAGCAAGTAATGAATCGCGCTCCTTCTGAAGATCTTCATAACTCACTCTTAGCTTCTCAAGGTCTTGCTTTCTTTGAAGAAATTCATAAGAAAGCTTCTCATGATCAGATAAGAGAGTGTTATGTTGATCTTGAAGGGTGTCATACTTAGTATGAAGTCTCTGAAGACTTTCAGCAAAAGCTTTTGACTGATCCATTTCTTCACCCAACATATCATCGCTCTTGTTTAGCATATAGTGAACTTTTTCCAAAGCTCTTTGTTGTTTAATGGCAAGGGAAGCAAGTTTGACATAGCGGGGTCCAAATTCATCACCAGATTCATCATCACTAGACTCGGATAGGTAGCATTCAGTTACCTCAGCATCTTTTGCCATAAGGCATGATGCAGAAGATGATGATTCTGGTTCGAATGTCATCGCTTTGAGAGATTCCTTGAAGTCCTCAAACCAAGGATCATGACAGGTTCGATGACCTTCATAGACCTCAGGGAGACGGTCCCAGATGAGCTTCACATGATCGAGATGCATGATATTCCTAAACTGATTTTGTGACAGACTGGAGCAGATGACATCCTTCACCGTGAGGTTGAGAAGAGTGTACTTGCGAATGTCATCAGCTTCTGCCATCTTGCACAGATCGATCAGAACAATCTCAGTGACGGTCCACAGCTCGCTGTTCATCGCCATGAGGCGTTTCTTCATCATGGCCTTCCACTTGGGATACTTGTGACCATCAAAGATGGGGCATGTCACTTTCGTCATACCTGCGGTCGACATAACTAAAACTCCAGGCGGTTAAACCAAAATCACACAGAACAAGGGAGTACCTTGCTCTGATACCAATTGAAAGTGCATTATATCGAGTAGAGGGGGGGGGGTGAATAGGCGATTTTTATGAAATTCTTCATTGAGGAATTTGCCGGTGAGGAAATTCCTTAGCGAAGAACTACTAGCAGCGGAATAAGTACTCAACAGTAAACATAACAGAATACAAGCATAGTCATCATGATGAAATGAAGACAGGCACAGAGTATAGAAATCGTAAGCACAGGATAACACATGATGAAGACAAACAGACTGAAGAAATTGAACTGAGGAAATTGAGAAAGTCTTCAGTCAAAGTCTTCAAACACAGATATGAACAAGTACACAACTCAATTATGAGGAAATGAAAGAGTTGAGGAAATGGAACCAGTAAGCTTGGTGAAGACAATGATTTGGTAGACCAGTTCCAACTGCTGTGTCAGTTGTACGTCTGGTTGGAGCGGCTGAATATTTAAACTCAAGGACACACAGTCCCGGAGACCCAGTCCTGAACACGCAGCTCAGGACACCCAGTCCTCACCGTATTCTCCTTGAACTAAGGTCACACATTCCTCATCCAATCACTCATGGTAAGTCTTCGGGTGACTTCCAAACCTTCACAAACTTGGTCACTCGGCGATCCACAATTCCTCTTGGATGCTCTAGACCATGACGCCTAACCGTCTGGAAGAAGCACAGTCTTCAAAGGTAACAAGCGTCAGATCCACGCAGGATCAATCTCTTCAGTGATGCTCAATCACTTGGGTTTGTAGGTGTTTGGGTTTTTGGTTTTTGGTTTTTCCTCACTTGATGATTTTCGCTCAAAGTCCTCGCAGGATGGGTTGCTCTCAAATGACAAGTGTCAGTTTCTCTCGGAGCAGCCAACCAGCTAGTGGTTGTAGGGGGCGGCTATTTATAGCCTAGGGAGCAGCCCGACATGATAAGACATAAATGCCCTTCAATGATATGACCGTTAGGTGGATAGATATTTTGGGACAGCTGGCGCATAACACAACAATGGTCGGAATTTTGAGTAGCAAAATCCTCAGGGCTATCATGTTCCTCACTGTGTAGGCAATTCACACTGGCGAATTCCTAACTTCTCAGTCAGGACAAATTCCTCAGAGACCAGAAGAACTTCGTCTCTGTCACTGAAGAAATTGACTGAACTGTATGATATTTCCAATGACTTCACTCGAAGGGATTGGTAGGTGTAGGATTTTGAGTTGAGCATCACATGGAAATTTTTCCTTAGTATTTCCTCGCCCCCCTTTAACAATACGGTGTTTCCTATGACTCAAGAAAGAGAAAATGAAACTACGAAAACAAAAGTCTTCACGCTTCATGTTCCTCGAATGAATACCAAGTCTTCACGGTCACACCAATTTCTTCACTTTCAAAGTCTTCAGAAAGTCTTCAGAGATCCAAAGTCTTCAGTCGAAGAACTTCATTTTTAGGGGTCGAGTTTCTCTATAAATATCAAACTCCCCAATGAATGCCCGAGCCTTCTTGGAGCTGCTCTTCTTGTGAGATGAATACCTTGAAGGTTTTGATGAAGAGGACTTTGAAGATTTCTTCTTCTTCTTTGAATCATCAGAACTGTAGTCCTTGCACTACAAAAAAAAGACACATCCATGACATTTTGGGCTGAACGAATTTTTTTTCTATCATACATATGACACTTCTCTGACGATAATTGTCACAAAACCCGGTATCATCATAGATGTGGTGGGCTCCTACTTCTATGACAAAAAATCATGATAGAAAATGGGCTTTTCGTCCTGGGCGGGCCGGAGACGCAGCTGCATGACATTCTTTGGGCCGTCCATGACGGAAAAAACCGTGGTAGAAGCGAGGGGGAGGAAAATTTCGGGGAGTTCCCGGTTACAGTGGGAGGTCGGGGGCCGAGCGATGCGCGTTTCTCTCGTACACGTACGCGTGTGTGTGCGAGGCGTTGGCTCTAACTGAACCCGAGCGAGGCGTTGGGCTCTAACTGAACCCGAGCGATTGCACTGCAGGCTACGCGTTACTGAACCCGAGCGATTGATCGATGGCTGTTAACTGAACCCGATCGAGCGATTCCTTCGCTACTGCTACTAACTGAAGCCGATCGAT